>NW_027441100.1:0-113076 GCF_949628215.1 Phalacrocorax aristotelis | reverse complement strand
TGCCGCCGCACGCCATTTCGGACGCCGGATCCGGCCCGGTTTTGCCGCCGCACGCCATTTCGGAGGCCGGATCCGGCCCGGTTTTGCCGCGGCACGCCATTTCGGAGGCCGGATCCGGCCCGGTTTTGCCGCCGCACGCCATTCCGGAGGCCGGAATCCGGCCCGGTTTTGCCGCGGCACGCCATTTCGGAGGCCGGATCTGGCCCGGTTTTGCCGCCGCACGCCATTTCGGAGGCCGGATCCGGCCCGGTTTTGCCGCGGCACGCCATTTCGGAGGCCGGATCCGGCCCGGTTTTGCCGCCGCACGCCATTTCGGAGGCCGGATCCGGCCCGGTTTTGCCGCCGCACGCCATTTCGGAGGCCGGATCCGGCCCGGTTTTGCCGCCGCACGCCATTTCGGAGGCCGGATCCGGCCCGGTTTTGCCGCCGGCACGCCATTTCGGAGGCCGGATCCGGCCCGGTTTTGCCGCGCACGCCATTTCGGAGGCCGGATCCGGCCCGGTTTTGCCGCCGCACGCCATTTCGGAGGCCGGATCCGGCCCGGTTTTGCCGCCGCACGCCATTTCGGAGGCCGGATCCGGCCCGGTTTTTGCGCCGCACGCCATTTCGGAGGCCGGATCCGGCCCGGTTTTGCCGCGGCACGCCATTTCGGAGGCCGGATCCGGCCCGGTTTTGCCGCCGCACGCCATTTCGGAGGCCGGATCCGGCCCGGTTTTGCCGCGGCACGCCATTTTGGAGGCCGGATCCGGCCCGGTTTTTCCGCGGCACGCCATTTTGGAGGCCGGATCCGGCCCGGTTTTGCCGCCGCACGCCATTTCGGAGGCCGGATCCGGCCCGGTTTTGCCGCCGCACGCCATTTCGGAGGCCGGATCCGGCCCGGTTTTGCCGCGGCACGCCATTTCGGAGGCCGGATCCGGCCCGGTTTTGCCGCCGCACGCCATTTCGGAGGCCGGATCCGGCCCGGTTTTGCCGCCGCACGCCATTTCGGAGGCCGGATCCGGCCCGGTTTTGCCGCGGCACGCCATTTCGGAGGCCGGATCCGGCCCGGTTTTGCCGCGGCACGCCATTTCGGAGGCCGGATCCGGCCCGGTTTTTCCGCGGCACGCCATTTCGGAGGCCGGATCCGGCCCGGTTTTGCCGCCGCACGCCATTTCGGAGGCCGGATATGGCCCGGTTTTGCTGCGGCACGCCATTTCCGGCCCAGTTTTTCCGCGGCACGCCGTTTCGGAGGCCGGATCCGGCCCGGTTTTGCCGCGGCACGCCATTTCGGAGGCCGGATCTGGCCCGGTTTTGCCGCCGCATGCCATTCCGGAGGCCGAATCCGGCCCGGTTTTGCCGCGGCACGCCATTTCGGAGGCCGGATCCGGCCCGGTTTTGCCGCCGCACGCCATTTCGGAGGCCGGATCCGGCCCAGTTTTGCCGCGGCACGCCATTTCGGAGGCCGGATCCGGCCCGGTTTTGCCGCGGCACGCCATTTCGGAGGCCGGATCCGGCCCGGTTTTGCCGCCGCACGCCATTTCGGAGGCCGGATCCGGCCCGGTTTTGCCGCGGCACGCCATTTCGGAGGCCGGATCCGGCCCGGTTTTTCCGCGGCACGTCATTTCGGAGGCCGGATCCGGCCTGGTTTTGCCGCCGCACGCCATTTCGGAGGCCGGATCCGGCCCGGTTTTGCCGCCGCACGCCATTTCGGAGGCCGGATCCGGCCCGGTTTTGCCGCGGCACGCCATTTCGGAGGCCGGATCCGGCCCGGTTTTGCCGCCGCATGCCATTTCAGAGGCCGGATCCGGCCCGGTTTTGCCGCGGCACGCCATTTCGGAGGCCGGATCCGGCCCTGTTTTGCCGCGGCACGCCATTTCGGAGGCCGGATCCGGCCCGGTTTTGCCGCGGCACGCCATTTCGGAGGCCGGATCCGGCCCGGTTTTGCCGCGGCACGCCATTTCGGAGGCCGGATCCAGCCCGGTTTTGCCGCCGCACGCCATTCCGGAGGCCGAATCCGGCCCGGTTTTGCCGCGGCACGCCATTTCGGAGGCCGGATCTGGCCCGGTTTTGCCGCCGCACGCCATTTCGGAGGCCGGATCCGGCCCGGTTTTGCCGCGGCACGCCATTTCGGAGGCCGGATCCGGCCCGGTTTTGCTGCCGCACGCCATTTCGGAGGCCGGATCCGGCCCGGTTTTGCCGCCGCACGCCATTTCGGAGGCCGGATCCGGCCCGGTTTTTGCGCCGCACGCCATTTCGGAGGCCGAATCCGGCCCGGTTTTGCCGCGGCACGCCATTTCGGAGGCCGGATCCGGCCCGGTTTTTCCGCGGCACGCCATTTCGGAGGCCGGATCCGGCCCGGTTTTTCCGCGGCACGCCATTTCGGAGGCCGGATCCGGCCCGGTTTTGCCGCCGCACGCCATTTCGTAGGCCGGATCCGGCCCGGTTTTGCCGCGGCACGCCATTTCGGAGGCCGGATCCGGCCCGGTTTTGCCGCCGCACGCCATTTCGGAGGCCGGATCCGGCCCGGTTTTGCCGCGGCACGCCATTTCGGAGGCCGGATCCGGCCCGGTTTTGCCGCCGCACGCCATTCCGGAGGCCGAATCCGGCCCGGTTTTGCCGCGGCACGCCATTTCGGAGGCCGGATCTGGCCCGGTTTTGCCGCCGCACGCCATTTCGGAGGCCGGATCCGGCCCGGTTTTGCCGCGGCACGCCATTTCGGAGGCCGGATCCGGCCCGGTTTTGCCGCCGCACGCCATTTCGGAGGCCGGATCCGGCCCGGTTTTGCCGCCGCACGCCATTTCGTAGGCCGGATCCGGCCCGGTTTTGCGCCGCACGCCATTTCGGAGGCCGGATCCGGCCCGGTTTTGCCGCGGCACGCCATTTCGGAGGCCGGATCCGGCCCGGTTTTGCCGCCGCACGCCATTTCGGAGGCCGGATCCGGCCGGTTTTGCCGCGGCACGCCATTTCGGAGGCCGGATCCGGCCCGGTTTTTCCGCGGCACGCCATTTCGGAGGCCGGATCCGGCCCGGTTTTTCCGCGGCACGCCATTTCGGAGGCCGGATCCGGCCCGGTTTTTCCGCGGCACGCCATTTCGGAGGCCGGATCCGGCCCGGTTTTTCCGCGGCACGCCGTTTCGGAGGCCGGATCCGGCCCGGTTTTGCCGCGGCACGCCATTTCGGAGGCCGGATCCGGCCCGGTTTTTCCGCGGCACGCCATTTCGGAGGCCGGATCCGGCCCGGTTTTGCCGCCGCACGCCATTTCGGAGGCCGGATCCGGCCCAGTTTTGCCGCGGCACGCCATTTCGGAGGCCGGATCCGGCCCGGTTTTGCCGCGGCACGCCATTTCGGAGGCCGGATCCGGCCCGGTTTTGCCGCCGCACGCCATTTCGGAGGCCGGATCCGGCCCGGTTTTGCCGCCGCACGCCATTTCGGAGGCCGGATCCGGCCCGGTTTTGCCGCCGCACGCCATTTCGGAGGCCGGATCCGGCCCGGTTTTGCCGCCGCACGCCATTTCGGAGGCCGGATCCGGCCCGGTTTTGCCGCGGCACGCCATTTCGGAGGCCGGATCCGGCCCGGTTTTTCCGCGGCACGCCATTTCGGAGGCCGGATCCGGCCCGGTTTTGCCGCCGCACGCCATTTCGGAGGCCGGATCCGGCCCGGTTTTGCCGCGGCACGCCATTTCGGAGGCCGGATCCGGCCCGGTTTTTCCGCGGCACGCCATTTCGGAGGCCGGATCCGGCCCGGTTTTGCCGCCGCACGCCATTTCGGAGGCCGGATCCGGCCCGGTTTTGCCGCCGCACGCCATTTCGGAGGCCGGATCCGGCCCGGTTTTGCCGCCGCACGCCATTTCGGAGGCCGGATCCGGCCCGGTTTTGCCGCCGCACGCCATTTCGGAGGCCGGATCCGGCCCGGTTTTGCCGCCGCATGCCATTTCAGAGGCCGGATCGGCCTGGTTTTGCCGCGGCACGCCATTTCGGAGGCCGGATCCGGCCCGGTTTTGCCGCCGCACGCCATTTCGGAGGCCGGATCCGGCCCAGTTTTGCTGCGGCACGCCATTTCGGAGGCCGGATCCGGCCCGGTTTTGCCGCGGCACGCCATTTCGGAGGCCGGATCCGGCCCGGTTTTGCCGCGGCACGCCATTTCAGAGGCCGGATCCGGCCCGGTTTTGCCGCCGCATGCCATTTCAGAGGCCGGATCCGGCCCGGTTTTGCCGCCGCATGCCATTTCAGAGGCCGGATCCGGCCCGGTTTTGCCGCGGCACGCCATTTCGGAGGCCGGATCGGCCTGGTTTTGCCGCGGCACGCCATTTCGGAGGCCGGATCCGGCCCGGTTTTGCCGCCGCACGCCATTTCGGAGGTCGGATCCGGCCCGGTTTTGCCGTGGCACGCCATTTCGGAGGCCGGATCCGGCCCGGTTTTGCCGCCGCACGCCATTTCGGACGCCGGATCCGGCCCGGTTTTGCCGCGGCACGCCATTTCGGAGGCCGGATCCGGCCCGGTTTTGCCGCGGCACGCCATTTCGGAGGCCGGATCCGGCCCGGTTTTGCCGCCGCATGCCATTTCAGAGGCCGGATCGGCCTGGTTTTGCCGCGGCACGCCATTTCGGAGGCCGGATCCGGCCCGGTTTTGCCGCCGCACGCCATTTCGGAGGCCGGATCCGGCCCAGTTTTGCTGCGGCACGCCATTTCGGAGGCCGGATCCGGCCCGGTTTTGCCGCGGCACGCCATTTCGGAGGCCGGATCCGGCCCGGTTTTGCCGCGGCACGCCATTTCAGAGGCCGGATCCGGCCCGGTTTTGCCGCCGCATGCCATTTCAGAGGCCGGATCCGGCCCGGTTTTGCCGCCGCATGCCATTTCAGAGGCCGGATCCGGCCCGGTTTTGCCGCGGCACGCCATTTCGGAGGCCGGATCGGCCCGGTTTTGCCGCGGCACGCCATTTCGGAGGCCGGATCCGGCCCGGTTTTGCCGCCGCACGCCATTTCGGAGGTCGGATCCGGCCCGGTTTTGCCGTGGCACGCCATTTCGGAGGCCGGATCCGGCCCGGTTTTGCCGCCGCACGCCATTTCGGACGCCGGATCCGGCCCGGTTTTGCCGCGGCACGCCATTTCGGAGGCCGGATCCGGCCCGGTTTTGCCGCGGCACGCCATTTCGGAGGCCGGATCCGGCCCGGTTTTGCCGCGGCACGCCATTTCGGAGGCCGGATCCGGCCCGGTTTTGCCGCGGCACGCCATTTCGGAGGCCGGATCCGGCCCGGTTTTGCCGCCGCACGCCATTTCGGAGGCCGGATCCGGCCCGGTTTTGCCGCGGCACGCCATTTCGGAGGCCGGATCCGGCCCGGTTTTGCCGCCGCACGCCATTTCGGAGGCCGGATCCGGCCCGGTTTTGCCGCGGCACGCCATTTCGGAGGCCGGATCCGGCCCGGTTTTGCCGCCGCATGCCATTTCAGAGGCCGGATCCGGCCCGGTTTTGCCGCCGCACGCCATTTCGGAGGCCGGATCCGGCCCGGTTTTGCCGCCGCACGCCATTTCGGAGGCTGGATCCGGCCCGGTTTTGCCGCCGCACGCCATTTCGGAGGCCGGATCCGGCCCGGTTTTGCCGCCGCACGCCATTTCGGAGGCCGAATCCGGCCCGGTTTTGCCGCGGCACGCCATTTTGGAGGCCGGATCCGGCCCGCTTTTTCCGCCGCACGCCATTTCGGAGGCCGGATCCGGCCCGGTTTTGCCGCCGCACGCCATTTCGGAGGCCGGATCCGGCCCGGTTTTGCCGCGGCACGCCATTTCGGAGGCCGGATCCGGCCCGGTTTTGCCGCCGCACGCCATTTCGGAGGCCGGATCCGGCCCGGTTTTGCCGCGGCACGCCATTTCGGAGGCCGGATCCGGCCCGGTTTTGCCGCCGCACACCATTTCGGAGGCCGGATCCGGCCCGGTTTTGCCGCGGCACGCCATTTCGGAGGCCGGATCCGGCCCGGTTTTGCCGCGGCACGCCATTTCGGAGGCCGGATCCGGCCCGGTTTTGCCGCCGCACGCCATTTCGGAGGCCGGATCCGGCCCGGTTTTGCCGCGGCACGCCATTTCGGAGGCCGGATCCGGCCCGGTTTTTCCGCGGCACGCCATTTCGGAGGCCGGATCCGGCCCGGTTTTGCCGCCGCACGCCATTTCGGAGGCCGGATCCGGCCCGGTTTTGCCGCCGCATGCCATTTCAGAGGCCGGATCCGGCCCGGTTTTGCCGCCGCACGCCATTTCGGAGGCCGGATCCGGCCCGGTTTTTCCGCGGCACGCCATTTCGGAGGCCGGATCCGGCCCGGTTTTGCCGCCGCACGCCATTTCGGAGGCCGGATCCGGCCCGGTTTTTCCGCGGCACGCCATTTCGGAGGCCGGATCCGGCCCGGTTTTGCCGCCGCACGCCATTTCGGAGGCCGGATCCGGCCCGGTTTTGCCGCGGCACGCCATTTCGGAGGCCGGATCCGGCCCGGTTTTGCCGCCGCATGCCATTTCAGAGGCCGGATCCGGCCCGGTTTTGCCGCGGCACGCCATTTTGGAGGCCGGATCCGGCCCGGTTTTGCCGCCGCACGCCATTTCGGAGGCCGGATCCGGCCCGGTTTTGCCGCGGCACGCCATTTCGGAGGCCGGATCCGGCCCGGTTTTGCCGCCGCACACCATTTCGGAGGCCGGATCCGGCCCGGTTTTGCCGCGGCACGCCATTTCGGAGGCCGGATCCGGCCCGGTTTTGCCGCGGCACGCCATTTCGGAGGCCGGATCCGGCCCGGTTTTGCCGCGGCACGCCATTTCGGAGGCCGGATCCGGCCTGGTTTTGCCGCCGCACGCCATTCCGGAGGCCGAATCCGGCCCGGTTTTGCCGCGGCACGCCATTTTGGAGGCCGGATCCGGCCTGGTTTTTCCGCCGCACGCCATTTCGGAGGCCGGATCCGGCCCGGTTTTGCCGCGGCACACCATTTCGGAGGCCGGATCTGGCCCGGTTTTGCCGCCGCATGCCATTTCAGAGGCCGGATCCGGCCTGGTTTTGCCGCGGCACGCCATTTCGGAGGCCGGATCGGCCCGGTTTTGCCGCCGCACGCCATTCCGGAGGCCGAATCCGGCCCGGTTTTGCCGCGGCACGCCATTTTGGAGGCCGGATCCGGCCCGGTTTTTCCGCCGCACGCCATTTCGGAGGCCGGATCCGGCCCGGTTTTGCCGCGGCACACCATTTCGGAGGCCGGATCTGGCCCGGTTTTGCCGCCGCATGCCATTTCAGAGGCCGGATCGGCCTGGTTTTGCCGCGGCACGCCATTTCGGAGGCCGGATCCGGCCCGGTTTTGCCGCCGCACGCCATTTCGGAGGCCGGATCCGGCCCAGTTTTGCCGCGGCACGCCATTTCGGAGGCCAGATCCGGCCCGGTTTTGCCGCGGCACGCCATTTCGGAGGCCGGATCCGGCCCGGTTTTGCCGCGGCACGCCATTTCGGAGGCCGGATCCGGCCCGGTTTTGCCGCCGCACGCCATTTCGGAGGCCGGATCCGGCCCAGTTTTGCTGCGGCACGCCATTTCGGAGGCCGGATCCGGCCCGGTTTTGCCGCGGCACGCCATTTCGGAGGCCGGATCCGGCCCGGTTTTGCCGCGGCACGCCATTTCAGAGGCCGGATCCGGCCCGGTTTTGCCGCCGCATGCCATTTCAGAGGCCGGATCCGGCCCGGTTTTGCCGCCGCATGCCATTTCAGAGGCCGGATCCGGCCCGGTTTTGCCGCGGCACGCCATTTCGGAGGCCGGATCGGCCCGGTTTTGCCGCGGCACGCCATTTCGGAGGCCGGATCCGGCCCGGTTTTGCCGCCGCACGCCATTTCGGAGGTCGGATCCGGCCCGGTTTTGCCGTGGCACGCCATTTCGGAGGCCGGATCCGGCCCGGTTTTGCCGCGGCACGCCATTTCGGAGGCCGGATCCGGCCCGGTTTTGCCGCGGCACGCCATTTCGGAGGCCGGATCCGGCCCGGTTTTGCCGCCGCATGCCATTTCAGAGGCCGGATCCGGCCCGGTTTTGCCGCGGCACGCCATTTCGGAGGCCGGATCCGGCCCGGTTTTGCCGCGGCACGCCATTTCGGAGGCCGGATCCGGCCCGGTTTTGCCGCCGCACGCCATTTCGGAGGCCGGATCCGGCCCGGTTTTGCCGCGGCACGCCATTTCGGAGGCCGGATCCGGCCCGGTTTTGCCGCCGCACGCCATTTCGGAGGCCGGATCCGGCCCGGTTTTGCCGCGGCACGCCATTTCGGAGGCCGGATCCGGCCCGGTTTTGCCGCCGCATGCCATTTCAGAGGCCGGATCCGGCCCGGTTTTGCCGCCGCACGCCATTTCGGAGGCCGGATCCGGCCCGGTTTTGCCGCCGCACGCCATTTCGGAGGCCGGATCCGGCCCGGTTTTGCCGCCGCACGCCATTTCGGAGGCCGGATCCGGCCCGGTTTTGCCGCCGCACGCCATTTCGGAGGCCGAATCCGGCCCGGTTTTGCCGCGGCACGCCATTTTGGAGGCCGGATCCGGCCCGCTTTTTCCGCCGCACGCCATTTCGGAGGCCGGATCCGGCCCGGTTTTGCCGCCGCACGCCATTTCGGAGGCCGGATCCGGCCCGGTTTTGCCGCGGCACGCCATTTCGGAGGCCGGATCCGGCCCGGTTTTGCCGCCGCACGCCATTTCGGAGGCCGGATCCGGCCCGGTTTTGCCGCGGCACGCCATTTCGGAGGCCGGATCCGGCCCGGTTTTGCCGCCGCACACCATTTCGGAGGCCGGATCCGGCCCGGTTTTGCCGCGGCACGCCATTTCGGAGGCCGGATCCGGCCCGGTTTTGCCGCCGCACGCCATTTCGGAGGCCGGATCCGGCCCGGTTTTGCCGCGGCACGCCATTTCGGAGGCCGGATCCGGCCCGGTTTTTCCGCGGCACGCCATTTCGGAGGCCGGATCCGGCCCGGTTTTGCCGCCGCACGCCATTTCGGAGGCCGGATCCGGCCCGGTTTTGCCGCCGCATGCCATTTCAGAGGCCGGATCCGGCCCGGTTTTGCCGCCGCACGCCATTTCGGAGGCCGGATCCGGCCCGGTTTTTCCGCGGCACGCCATTTCGGAGGCCGGATCCGGCCCGGTTTTGCCGCCGCACGCCATTTCGGAGGCCGGATCCGGCCCGGTTTTTCCGCGGCACGCCATTTCGGAGGCCGGATCCGGCCCGGTTTTGCCGCCGCACGCCATTTCGGAGGCCGGATCCGGCCCGGTTTTGCCGCGGCACGCCATTTCGGAGGCCGGATCCGGCCCGGTTTTGCCGCCGCATGCCATTTCAGAGGCCGGATCCGGCCCGGTTTTGCCGCGGCACGCCATTTTGGAGGCCGGATCCGGCCCGGTTTTGCCGCCGCACGCCATTTCGGAGGCCGGATCCGGCCCGGTTTTGCCGCGGCACGCCATTTCGGAGGCCGGATCCGGCCCGGTTTTGCCGCCGCACACCATTTCGGAGGCCGGATCCGGCCCGGTTTTGCCGCGGCACGCCATTTCGGAGGCCGGATCCGGCCCGGTTTTGCCGCGGCACGCCATTTCGGAGGCCGGATCCGCCCGGTTTTGCCGCGGCACGCCATTTCGGAGGCCGGATCCGGCCCGGTTTTGCCGCGGCACGCCATTTCGGAGGCCGGATCCGGCCTGGTTTTGCCGCCGCACGCCATTCCGGAGGCCGAATCCGGCCCGGTTTTGCCGCGGCACGCCATTTTGGAGGCCGGATCCGGCCTGGTTTTTCCGCCGCACGCCATTTCGGAGGCCGGATCCGGCCCGGTTTTGCCGCGGCACACCATTTCGGAGGCCGGATCTGGCCCGGTTTTGCCGCCGCATGCCATTTCATAGGCCGGATCCGGCCTGGTTTTGCCGCGGCACGCCATTTCGGAGGCCGGATCGGCCCGGTTTTGCCGCGGCACGCCATTTCGGAGGCCGGATCCGGCCCGGTTTTGCCGCCGCACGCCATTCCGGAGGCCGAATCCGGCCCGGTTTTGCCGCGGCACGCCATTTTGGAGGCCGGATCCGGCCCGGTTTTTCCGCCGCACGCCATTTCGGAGGCCGGATCCGGCCCGGTTTTGCCGCGGCACACCATTTCGGAGGCCGGATCTGGCCCGGTTTTGCCGCCGCATGCCATTTCAGAGGCCGGATCGGCCTGGTTTTGCCGCGGCACGCCATTTCGGAGGCCGGATCCGGCCCGGTTTTGCCGCCGCACGCCATTTCGGAGGCCGGATCCGGCCCAGTTTTGCCGCGGCACGCCATTTCGGAGGCCAGATCCGGCCCGGTTTTGCCGCGGCACGCCATTTCGGAGGCCGGATCCGGCCCGGTTTTGCCGCGGCACGCCATTTCGGAGGCCGGATCCGGCCCGGTTTTGCCGCCGCATGCCATTTCGGAGGCCGGATCCGGCCCGGTTTTGCCGCGGCACGCCATTTCGGAGGCCGGATCCTGCCCGGTTTTGCCGCGGCACGCCATTTTGGAGGCCGGATCCGGCCCGGTTTTGCCGCGGCACGCCATTTCGGAGGCCGGATCCGGCCCGGTTTTGCCGCGGCACGCCATTTCGGAGGCCGGATCCGGCCCGGTTTTGCCGCGGCACGCCATTTCGGAGGCCGGATCCGGCCCGGTTTTGCCGCGGCACGCCATTTCGGAGGCCGGATCCGGCCCGGTTTTGCCGCCGCACGCCATTTCGGAGGCCGGATCCGGCCCGGTTTTGCCGCGGCACGCCATTTCGGAGGCCGGATCCGGCCCGGTTTTGCCGCCGCACGCCATTTCGGAGGCCGGATCCGGCCCGGTTTTGCCGCCGCACGCCATTTCGGAGGCCGGATCCGGCCCGGTTTTGCCGCGGCACGCCATTTCGGAGGCCGGATCCGGCCCGGTTTTGCCGCCGCATGCCATTTCAGAGGCCGGATCCGGCCCGGTTTTGCCGCGGCACGCCATTTTGGAGGCCGGATCCGGCCCGGTTTTGCCGCCGCACGCCATTTCGGAGGCCGGATCCGGCCCGGTTTTGCCGCGGCACGCCATTTCGGAGGCCGGATCCGGCCCGGTTTTGCCGCCGCACGCCATTTCGGAGGCCGGATCCGGCCCGGTTTTGCCGCCGCACGCCATTTCGGAGGTCGGATCCGGCCCGGTTTTGCCGTGGCACGCCATTTCGGAGGCCGGATCCGGCCCGGTTTTGCCGCCGCACGCCATTTCGGAGGCCGGATCCGGCCCGGTTTTGCCGCGGCACGCCATTTCGGAGGCCGGATCCGGCCCGGTTTTGCCGCGGCACGCCATTTCGGAGGCCGGATCCGGCCCGGTTTTGCCGCCGCATGCCATTTCAGAGGCCGGATCCGGCCCGGTTTTGCCGCCGCACGCCATTTCGGAGGCCGGATCCGGCCCGGTTTTGCCGCCGCACGCCATTTCGGAGGCTGGATCCGGCCCGGTTTTGCCGCCGCACGCCATTTCGGAGGCCGGATCCGGCCCGGTTTTGCCGCCGCACGCCATTTCGGAGGCCGAATCCGGCCCGGTTTTGCCGCGGCACGCCATTTTGGAGGCCGGATCCGGCCCGCTTTTTCCGCCGCACGCCATTTCGGAGGCCGGATCCGGCCCGGTTTTGCCGCCGCACGCCATTTCGGAGGCCGGATCCGGCCCGGTTTTGCCGCGGCACGCCATTTCGGAGGCCGGATCCGGCCCGGTTTTGCCGCCGCACGCCATTTCGGAGGCCGGATCCGGCCCGGTTTTGCCGCGGCACGCCATTTCGGAGGCCGGATCCGGCCCGGTTTTGCCGCCGCACACCATTTCGGAGGCCGGATCCGGCCCGGTTTTGCCGCCGCATGCCATTTCAGAGGCCGGATCCGGCCCGGTTTTGCCGCCGCACGCCATTTCGGAGGCCGGATCCGGCCCGGTTTTGCCGCCGCACGCCATTTCGGAGGCTGGATCCGGCCCGGTTTTGCCGCCGCACGCCATTTCGGAGGCCGGATCCGGCCCGGTTTTGCCGCCGCACGCCATTTCGGAGGCCGGATCCGGCCCGGTTTTGCCGCCGCACGCCATTTTGGAGGCCGGATCCGGCCCGCTTTTTCCGCCGCACGCCATTTCGGAGGCCGGATCCGGCCCGGTTTTGCCGCCGCATGCCATTTCAGAGGCCGGATCCGGCCCGGTTTTGCCGCGGCACGCCATTTCGGAGGCCGGATCGGCCCGGTTTTGCCGCGGCACGCCATTTCGGAGGCCGGATCCGGCCCGGTTTTGCCGCCGCACGCCATTCCGGAGGCCGAATCCGGCCCGGTTTTGCCGCGGCACGCCATTTTGGAGGCCGGATCCGGCCTGGTTTTTCCGCCGCACGCCATTTCGGAGGCCGGATCCGGCCCGGTTTTGCCGCCGCACGCCATTTCGGAGGCCGGATCCGGCCCGGTTTTGCCGCGGCACGCCATTTCGGAGGCCGGATCCGGCCCGGTTTTGCCGCGGCACGCCATTTCGGAGGCCGGATCCGGCCCGGTTTTGCCGCGGCACGCCATTTCGGAGGCCGGATCCGGCCCGGTTTTGCCGCCGCACGCCATTTCGGAGGCCGGATCCGGCCCGGTTTTGCCGCGGCACGCCATTTCGGAGGCCGGATCCGGCCCGGTTTTGCCGCCGCACGCCATTTCGGAGGCCGGATCCGGCCCGGTTTTGCCGCCGCACGCCATTTCGGAGGCCGGATCCGGCCCGGTTTTGCCGCGGCACGCCATTTCGGAGGCCGGATCCGGCCCGGTTTTGCCGCCGCATGCCATTTCAGAGGCCGGATCCGGCCCGGTTTTGCCGCGGCACGCCATTTTGGAGGCCGGATCCGGCCCGGTTTTGCCGCCGCACGCCATTTCGGAGGCCGGATCCGGCCCGGTTTTGCCGCGGCACGCCATTTCGGAGGCCGGATCCGGCCCGGTTTTGCCGCCGCACGCCATTTCGGAGGCCGGATCCGGCCCGGTTTTGCCGCCGCACGCCATTTCGGAGGTCGGATCCGGCCCGGTTTTGCCGTGGCACGCCATTTCGGAGGCCGGATCCGGCCCGGTTTTGCCGCCGCACGCCATTTCGGAGGCCGGATCCGGCCCGGTTTTGCCGCGGCACGCCATTTCGGAGGCCGGATCCGGCCCGGTTTTGCCGCGGCACGCCATTTCGGAGGCCGGATCCGGCCCGGTTTTGCCGCCGCATGCCATTTCAGAGGCCGGATCCGGCCCGGTTTTGCCGCCGCACGCCATTTCGGAGGCCGGATCCGGCCCGGTTTTGCCGCCGCACGCCATTTCGGAGGCTGGATCCGGCCCGGTTTTGCCGCCGCACGCCATTTCGGAGGCCGGATCCGGCCCGGTTTTGCCGCCGCACGCCATTTCGGAGGCCGAATCCGGCCCGGTTTTGCCGCGGCACGCCATTTTGGAGGCCGGATCCGGCCCGCTTTTTCCGCCGCACGCCATTTCGGAGGCCGGATCCGGCCCGGTTTTGCCGCCGCACGCCATTTCGGAGGCCGGATCCGGCCCGGTTTTGCCGCGGCACGCCATTTCGGAGGCCGGATCCGGCCCGGTTTTGCCGCCGCACGCCATTTCGGAGGCCGGATCCGGCCCGGTTTTGCCGCGGCACGCCATTTCGGAGGCCGGATCCGGCCCGGTTTTGCCGCCGCACACCATTTCGGAGGCCGGATCCGGCCCGGTTTTGCCGCCGCATGCCATTTCAGAGGCCGGATCCGGCCCGGTTTTGCCGCCGCACGCCATTTCGGAGGCCGGATCCGGCCCGGTTTTGCCGCCGCACGCCATTTCGGAGGCTGGATCCGGCCCGGTTTTGCCGCCGCACGCCATTTCGGAGGCCGGATCCGGCCCGGTTTTGCCGCCGCACGCCATTTCGGAGGCCGAATCCGGCCCGGTTTTGCCGCGGCACGCCATTTTGGAGGCCGGATCCGGCCCGCTTTTTCCGCCGCACGCCATTTCGGAGGCCGGATCCGGCCCGGTTTTGCCGCCGCATGCCATTTCAGAGGCCGGATCCGGCCCGGTTTTGCCGCGGCACGCCATTTCGGAGGCCGGATCGGCCCGGTTTTGCCGCGGCACGCCATTTCGGAGGCCGGATCCGGCCCGGTTTTGCCGCCGCACGCCATTCCGGAGGCCGAATCCGGCCCGGTTTTGCCGCGGCACGCCATTTTGGAGGCCGGATCCGGCCTGGTTTTTCCGCCGCACGCCATTTCGGAGGCCGGATCCGGCCCGGTTTTGCCGCCGCACGCCATTTCGGAGGCCGGATCCGGCCCGGTTTTGCCGCCGCACGCCATTTCGGAGGCCGGATCCGGCCCGGTTTTGCCGCGGCACGCCATTTCGGAGGCCGGATCCGGCCCGGTTTTGCCGCGGCACGCCATTTCGGAGGCCGGATCCTGCCCGGTTTTGCCGCGGCACGCCATTTTGGAGGCCGGATCCGGCCCGGTTTTGCCGCGGCACGCCATTTCGGAGGCCGGATCCGGCCCGGTTTTGCCGCGGCACGCCATTTCGGAGGCCGGATCCGGCCCGGTTTTGCCGCCGCACGCCATTTCGGAGGCCGGATCCGGCCCGGTTTTGCCGCCGCACGCCATTTCGGAGGCCGGATCCGGCCCGGTTTTGCCGCGGCACGCCATTTCGGAGGCCGGATCCGGCCCGGTTTTGCCGCCGCACACCATTTCGGAGGCCGGATCCGGCCCGGTTTTGCCGCGGCACGCCATTTCGGAGGCCGGATCCGGCCCGGTTTTGCCGCCGCACGCCATTTCGGAGGCCGGATCCGGCCCGGTTTTGCCGCGGCACGCCATTTCGGAGGCCGGATCCGGCCCGGTTTTTCCGCGGCACGCCATTTCGGAGGCCGGATCCGGCCCGGTTTTGCCGCCGCACGCCATTTCGGAGGCCGGATCCGGCCCGGTTTTGCCGCCGCATGCCATTTCAGAGGCCGGATCCGGCCCGGTTTTGCCGCCGCACGCCATTTCGGAGGCCGGATCCGGCCCGGTTTTTCCGCGGCACGCCATTTCGGAGGCCGGATCCGGCCCGGTTTTGCCGCCGCACGCCATTTCGGAGGCCGGATCCGGCCCGGTTTTTCCGCGGCACGCCATTTCGGAGGCCGGATCCGGCCCGGTTTTGCCGCCGCACGCCATTTCGGAGGCCGGATCCGGCCCGGTTTTGCCGCGGCACGCCATTTCGGAGGCCGGATCCGGCCCGGTTTTGCCGCCGCATGCCATTTCAGAGGCCGGATCCGGCCCGGTTTTGCCGCGGCACGCCATTTTGGAGGCCGGATCCGGCCCGGTTTTGCCGCCGCACGCCATTTCGGAGGCCGGATCCGGCCCGGTTTTGCCGCGGCACGCCATTTCGGAGGCCGGATCCGGCCCGGTTTTGCCGCCGCACACCATTTCGGAGGCCGGATCCGGCCCGGTTTTGCCGCGGCACGCCATTTCGGAGGCCGGATCCGGCCCGGTTTTGCCGCGGCACGCCATTTCGGAGGCCGGATCCGGCCCGGTTTTGCCGCGGCACGCCATTTCGGAGGCCGGATCCGGCCCGGTTTTGCCGCGGCACGCCATTTCGGAGGCCGGATCCGGCCTGGTTTTGCCGCCGCACGCCATTCCGGAGGCCGAATCCGGCCCGGTTTTGCCGCGGCACGCCATTTTGGAGGCCGGATCCGGCCTGGTTTTTCCGCCGCACGCCATTTCGGAGGCCGGATCCGGCCCGGTTTTGCCGCGGCACACCATTTCGGAGGCCGGATCTGGCCCGGTTTTGCCGCCGCATGCCATTTCATAGGCCGGATCCGGCCTGGTTTTGCCGCGGCACGCCATTTCGGAGGCCGGATCGGCCCGGTTTTGCCGCGGCACGCCATTTCGGAGGCCGGATCCGGCCCGGTTTTGCCGCCGCACGCCATTCCGGAGGCCGAATCCGGCCCGGTTTTGCCGCGGCACGCCATTTTGGAGGCCGGATCCGGCCCGGTTTTTCCGCCGCACGCCATTTCGGAGGCCGGATCCGGCCCGGTTTTGCCGCGGCACACCATTTCGGAGGCCGGATCTGGCCCGGTTTTGCCGCCGCATGCCATTTCAGAGGCCGGATCGGCCTGGTTTTGCCGCGGCACGCCATTTCGGAGGCCGGATCCGGCCCGGTTTTGCCGCCGCACGCCATTTCGGAGGCCGGATCCGGCCCAGTTTTGCCGCGGCACGCCATTTCGGAGGCCAGATCCGGCCCGGTTTTGCCGCGGCACGCCATTTCGGAGGCCGGATCCGGCCCGGTTTTGCCGCGGCACGCCATTTCGGAGGCCGGATCCGGCCCGGTTTTGCCGCCGCATGCCATTTCGGAGGCCGGATCCGGCCCGGTTTTGCCGCGGCACGCCATTTCGGAGGCCGGATCCTGCCCGGTTTTGCCGCGGCACGCCATTTCGGAGGCCGGATCCGGCCCGGTTTTGCCGCGGCACGCCATTTCGGAGGCCGGATCCGGCCCGGTTTTGCCGCGGCACGCCATTTCGGAGGCCGGATCCGGCCCGGTTTTGCCGCGGCACGCCATTTCGGAGGCCGGATCCGGCCCGGTTTTGCCGCGGCACGCCATTTCGGAGGCCGGATCCGGCCCGGTTTTGCCGCGGCACGCCATTTCGGAGGCCGGATCCGGCCCGGTTTTGCCGCGGCACGCCATTTCGGAGGCCGGATCCGGCCCGGTTTTGCCGCCGCACGCCATTTCGGAGGCCGGATCCGGCCCGGTTTTGCCGCGGCACGCCATTTCGGAGGCCGGATCCGGCCCGGTTTTGCCGCCGCACGCCATTTCGGAGGCCGGATCCGGCCCGGTTTTGCCGCGGCACGCCATTTCGGAGGCCGGATCCGGCCCGGTTTTGCCGCGGCACGCCATTTCGGAGGCCGGATCCGGCCCGGTTTTGCCGCCGCATGCCATTTCAGAGGCCGGATCCGGCCCGGTTTTGCCGCGGCACGCCATTTTGGAGGCCGGATCCGGCCCGGTTTTGCCGCCGCACGCCATTTCGGAGGCCGGATCCGGCCCGGTTTTGCCGCGGCACGCCATTTCGGAGGCCGGATCCGGCCCGGTTTTGCCGCCGCACGCCATTTCGGAGGCCGGATCCGGCCCGGTTTTGCCGCCGCACGCCATTTCGGAGGTCGGATCCGGCCCGGTTTTGCCGTGGCACGCCATTTCGGAGGCCGGATCCGGCCCGGTTTTGCCGCGGCACGCCATTTCGGAGGCCGGATCCGGCCCGGTTTTGCCGCGGCACGCCATTTCGGAGGCCGGATCCGGCCCGGTTTTGCCGCGGCACGCCATTTCGGAGGCCGGATCCGGCCCGGTTTTGCCGCCGCATGCCATTTCAGAGGCCGGATCCGGCCCGGTTTTGCCGCCGCACGCCATTTCGGAGGCCGGATCCGGCCCGGTTTTGCCGCCGCACGCCATTTCGGAGGCTGGATCCGGCCCGGTTTTGCCGCCGCACGCCATTTCGGAGGCCGGATCCGGCCCGGTTTTGCCGCCGCACGCCATTTCGGAGGCCGAATCCGGCCCGGTTTTGCCACGGCACGCCATTTTGGAGGCCGGATCCGGCCCGCTTTTTCCGCCGCACGCCATTTCGGAGGCCGGATCCGGCCCGGTTTTGCCGCCGCACGCCATTTCGGAGGCCGGATCCGGCCCGGTTTTGCCGCGGCACGCCATTTCGGAGGCCGGATCCGGCCCGGTTTTGCCGCCGCACACCATTTCGGAGGCCGGATCCGGCCCGGTTTTGCCGCCGCACGCCATTTCAGAGGCCGGATCCGGCCCGGTTTTGCCGCCGCACGCCATTTCGGAGGCCGGATCCGGCCCGGTTTTGCCGCCGCACGCCATTTCGGAGGCTGGATCCGGCCCGGTTTTGCCGCCGCACGCCATTTCGGAGGCCGGATCCGGCCCGGTTTTGCCGCCGCACGCCATTTCGGAGGCCGAATCCGGCCCGGTTTTGCCGCGGCACGCCATTTTGGAGGCCGGATCCGGCCCGCTTTTTCCGCCGCACGCCATTTCGGAGGCCGGATCCGGCCCGGTTTTGCCGCCGCATGCCATTTCAGAGGCCGGATCCGGCCCGGTTTTGCCGCGGCACGCCATTTCGGAGGCCGGATCGGCCCGGTTTTGCCGCGGCACGCCATTTCGGAGGCCGGATCCGGCCCGGTTTTGCCGCCGCACGCCATTCCGGAGGCCGAATCCGGCCCGGTTTTGCCGCGGCACGCCATTTTGGAGGCCGGATCCGGCCTGGTTTTTCCGCCGCACGCCATTTCGGAGGCCGGATCCGGCCCGGTTTTGCCGCCGCACGCCATTTCGGAGGCCGGATCCGGCCCGGTTTTGCCGCGGCACGCCATTTCGGAGGCCGGATCCGGCCCGGTTTTGCCGCGGCACGCCATTTCGGAGGCCGGATCCTGCCCGGTTTTGCCGCGGCACGCCATTTTGGAGGCCGGATCCGGCCCGGTTTTGCCGCGGCACGCCATTTCGGAGGCCGGATCCGGCCCGGTTTTGCCGCGGCACGCCATTTCGGAGGCCGGATCCGGCCCGGTTTTGCCGCGGCACGCCATTTCGGAGGCCGGATCCGGCCCGGTTTTGCCGCGGCACGCCATTTCGGAGGCCGGATCCGGCCCGGTTTTGCCGCCGCACGCCATTTCGGAGGCCGGATCCGGCCCGGTTTTGCCGCGGCACGCCATTTCGGAGGCCGGATCCGGCCCGGTTTTGCCGCCGCACGCCATTTCGGAGGCCGGATCCGGCCCGGTTTTGCCGCCGCACGCCATTTCGGAGGCCGGATCCGGCCCGGTTTTGCCGCCGCATGCCATTTCAGAGGCCGGATCCGGCCCGGTTTTGCCGCGGCACGCCATTTTGGAGGCCGGATCCGGCCCGGTTTTGCCGCCGCACGCCATTTCGGAGGCCGGATCCGGCCCGGTTTTGCCGCCGCACGCCATTTCGGAGGCTGGATCCGGCCCGGTTTTGCCGCCGCACGCCATTTCGGAGGCCGGATCCGGCCCGGTTTTGCCGCCGCACGCCATTTCGGAGGCCGAATCCGGCCCGGTTTTGCCGCGGCACGCCATTTTGGAGGCCGGATCCGGCCCGCTTTTTCCGCCGCACGCCATTTCGGAGGCCGGATCCGGCCCGGTTTTGCCGCCGCATGCCATTTCAGAGGCCGGATCCGGCCCGGTTTTGCCGCGGCACGCCATTTCGGAGGCCGGATCGCCCGGTTTTGCCGCGGCACGCCATTTCGGAGGCCGGATCCGGCCCGGTTTTGCCGCCGCACGCCATTCCGGAGGCCGAATCGGCCCGGTTTTGCCGCGGCACGCCATTTTGGAGGCCGGATCCGGCCTGGTTTTTCCGCCGCACGCCATTTCGGAGGCCGGATCCGGCCCGGTTTTGCCGCCGCACGCCATTTCGGAGGCCGGATCCGGCCCGGTTTTGCCGCGGCACGCCATTTCGGAGGCCGGATCCGGCCCGGTTTTGCCGCGGCACGCCATTTCGGAGGCCGGATCCTGCCCGGTTTTGCCGCGGCACGCCATTTTGGAGGCCGGATCCGGCCCCGGTTTTGCCGCGGCACGCCATTTCGGAGGCCGGATCCGGCCCGGTTTTGCCGCGGCACGCCATTTCGGAGGCCGGATCCGGCCCGGTTTTGCCGCGGCACGCCATTTCGGAGGCCGGATCCGGCCCGGTTTTGCCGCGGCACGCCATTTCGGAGGCCGGATCCGGCCCGGTTTTGCCGCCGCACGCCATTTCGGAGGCCGGATCCGGCCCGGTTTTGCCGCGGCACGCCATTTCGGAGGCCGGATCCGGCCCGGTTTTGCCGCCGCACGCCATTTCGGAGGCCGGATCCGGCCCGGTTTTGCCGCCGCACGCCATTTCGGAGGCCGGATCCGGCCCGGTTTTGCCGCCGCATGCCATTTCAGAGGCCGGATCCGGCCCGGTTTTGCCGCGGCACGCCATTTTGGAGGCCGGATCCGGCCCGGTTTTGCCGCCGCACGCCATTTCGGAGGCCGGATCCGGCCCGGTTTTGCCGCGGCACGCCATTTCGGAGGCCGGATCCGGCCCGGTTTTGCCGCCGCACGCCATTTCGGAGGCCGGATCCGGCCCGGTTTTGCCGCCGCACGCCATTTCGGAGGTCGGATCCGGCCCGGTTTTGCCGTGGCACGCCATTTCGGAGGCCGGATCCGGCCCGGTTTTGCCGCGGCACGCCATTTCGGAGGCCGGATCCGGCCCGGTTTTGCCGCGGCACGCCATTTCGGAGGCCGGATCCGGCCCGGTTTTGCCGCCGCATGCCATTTCAGAGGCCGGATCCGGCCCGGTTTTGCCGCCGCACGCCATTTCGGAGGCCGGATCCGGCCCGGTTTTGCCGCCGCACGCCATTTCGGAGGCTGGATCCAGCCCGGTTTTGCCGCCGCACGCCATTTCGGAGGCCGGATCCGGCCCGGTTTTGCCGCCGCACGCCATTTCGGAGGCCGAATCCGGCCCGGTTTTGCCGCGGCACGCCATTTTGGAGGCCGGATCCGGCCCGCTTTTTCCGCCGCACGCCATTTTGGAGGCCGGATCCGGCCCGGTTTTGCCGCCGCACGCCATTTCGGAGGCCGGATCCGGCCCGGTTTTGCCGCGGCACGCCATTTCGGAGGCCGGATCCGGCCCGGTTTTGCCGCCGCACGCCATTTCGGAGGCCGGATCCGGCCCGGTTTTGCCGCGGCACGCCATTTCGGAGGCCGGATCCGGCCCGGTTTTGCCGCCGCACACCATTTCGGAGGCCGGATCCGGCCCGGTTTTGCCGCGGCACGCCATTTCGGAGGCCGGATCCGGCCCGGTTTTGCCGCGGCACGCCATTTCGGAGGCCGGATCCGGCCCGGTTTTGCCGCCGCACGCCATTTCGGAGGCCGGATCCGGCCCGGTTTTGCCGCGGCACGCCATTTCGGAGGCCGGATCCGGCCCGGTTTTTCCGCGGCACGCCATTTCGGAGGCCGGATCCGGCCCGGTTTTGCCGCCGCACGCCATTTCGGAGGCCGGATCCGGCCCGGTTTTGCCGCGGCACGCCATTTCGGAGGCCGGATCCGGCCCGGTTTTGCCGCGGCACGCCATTTCGGAGGCCGGATCCGGCCTGGTTTTTCCGCCGCACGCCATTTCGGAGGCCGGATCCGGCCCGGTTTTGCCGCGGCACACCATTTCGGAGGCCGGATCTGGCCCGGTTTTGCCGCCGCATGCCATTTCAGAGGCCGGATCCGGCCCAGTTTTGCCGCGGCACGCCATTTCGGAGGCCGGATCGGCCCGGTTTTGCCGCGGCACGCCATTTCGGAGGCCGGATCCGGCCCGGTTTTGCCGCCGCACGCCATTCCGGAGGCCGAATCCGGCCCGGTTTTGCCGCGGCACGCCATTTCGGAGGCCGGATCCGGCCCGGTTTTGCCGCCGCATGCCATTTCAGAGGCCGGATCCGGCCCGGTTTTGCCGCGGCACGCCATTTCGGAGGCCGGATCCGGCCCGGTTTTGCCGCGGCACGCCATTTCGGAGGCCGGATCCGGCCCGGTTTTGCCGCCGCACGCCATTTCGGAGGCCGGATCCGGCCCGGTTTTGCCGCGGCACGCCATTTCGGAGGCCGGATCCGGCCCGGTTTTGCCGCCGCACACCATTTCGGAGGCCGGATCCGGCCCGGTTTTGCCCGCGGCACGCCATTTCGGAGGCCGGATCCGGCCCGGTTTTGCCGCGGCACGCCATTTCGGAGGCCGGATCCGGCCCGGTTTTGCCGCCGCACGCCATTTCGGAGGCCGGATCCGGCCCGGTTTTGCCGCGGCACGCCATTTCGGAGGCCGATCCGGCCCGGTTTTTCCGCGGCACGCCATTTCGGAGGCCGGATCCGGCCCGGTTTTGCCGCCGCACGCCATTTCGGAGGCCGGATCCGGCCCGGTTTTGCCGCGGCACGCCATTTCGGAGGCCGGATCCGGCCCGGTTTTGCCGCGGCACGCCATTTCGGAGGCCGGATCCGGCCTGGTTTTTCCGCCGCACGCCATTTCGGAGGCCGGATCCGGCCCGGTTTTGCCGCGGCACACCATTTCGGAGGCCGGATCTGGCCCGGTTTTGCCGCCGCATGCCATTTCAGAGGCCGGATCCGGCCCGGTTTTGCCGCGGCACGCCATTTCGGAGGCCGGATCGGCCCGGTTTTGCCGCGGCACGCCATTTCGGAGGCCGGATCCGGCCCGGTTTTGCCGCCGCACGCCATTCCGGAGGCCGAATCCGGCCCGGTTTGCCGCGGCACGCCATTTCGGAGGCCGGATCCGGCCCGGTTTTGCCGCCGCATGCCATTTCAGAGGCCGGATCCGGCCCGGTTTTGCCGCGGCACGCCATTTCGGAGGCCGGATCTGGCCCGGTTTTGCCGCCGCACGCCATTTCGGAGGCCGGATCCGGCCCGGTTTTGCGCGGCACGCCATTTCGGAGGCCGGATCCGGCCCGGTTTTGCCGCCGCACGCCATTTCGGAGGCCGGATCCGGCCCGGTTTTGCCGCCGCACGCCATTTCGGAGGTCGGATCCGGCCCGGTTTTGCCGTGGCACGCCATTTCGGAGGCCGGATCCGGCCCGGTTTTGCCGCCGCACGCCATTTCGGAGGCCGGATCCGGCCCGGTTTTGCCGCGGCACGCCATTTCGGAGGCCGGATCCGGCCCGGTTTTGCCGCGGCACGCCATTTCGGAGGCCGGATCCGGCCGGTTTTGCCGCCGCATGCCATTTCAGAGGCCGGATCCGGCCCGGTTTTGCCGCCGCACGCCATTTCGGAGGCCGGATCCGGCCCGGTTTTGCCGCCGCCACGCCATTTCGGAGGCCGGATCCGGCCCGGTTTTGCCGCCGCACGCCATTTCGGAGGCCGGATCCGGCCGGTTTTGCCGCGGCACGCCATTTCGGAGGCCGGATCCGGCCCGGTTTTGCCGCGGCACGCCATTTCGGAGGCCGGATCCGGCCTGGTTTTTGCCGCCGCACGCCATTCCGGAGGCCGAATCCGGCCCGGTTTTGCCGCGGCACGCCATTTTGGAGGCCGGATCCGGCCTGGTTTTTCCGCCGCACGCCATTTCGGAGGCCGGATCCGGCCCGGTTTTGCCGCGGCACACCATTTCGGAGGCCGGATCTGGCCCGGTTTTGCCGCCGCATGCCATTTCATAGGCCGGATCCGGCCTGGTTTTGCCGCGGCACGCCATTTCGGAGGCCGGATCGGCCCGGTTTTGCCGCGGCACGCCATTTCGGAGGCCGGATCCGGCCCGTTTTTGCCGCCGCACGCCATTCCGGAGGCCGAATCCGGCCCGGTTTTGCCGCGGCACGCCATTTTGGAGGCCGGATCCGGCCCGGTTTTTCCGCCGCACGCCATTTCGGAGGCCGGATCCGGCCCGGTTTTGCCGCGGCACACCATTTCGGAGGCCGGATCTGGCCCGGTTTTGCCGCCGCATGCCATTTCAGAGGCCGGATCGGCCTGGTTTTGCCGCGGCACGCCATTTCGGAGGCCGGATCCGGCCCGGTTTTGCCGCCGCACGCCATTTCGGAGGCCGGATCCGGCCCAGTTTTGCCGCGGCACGCCATTTCGGAGGCCAGATCCGGCCCGGTTTTGCCGCGGCACGCCATTTCGGAGGCCGGATCCGGCCCGGTTTTTGCCGCGGCACGCCATTTCGGAGGCCGGATCCGGCCCGGTTTTGCCGCCGCATGCCATTTCGGAGGCCGGATCCGGCCCGGTTTTGCCGCGGCACGCCATTTCGGAGGCCGGATCCTGCCCGGTTTTGCCGCGGCACGCCATTTTGGAGGCCGGATCCGGCCCGGTTTTGCCGCGGCACGCCATTTCGGAGGCCGGATCCGGCCCGGTTTTTGCCGCGGCACGCCATTTCGGAGGCCGGATCCGGCCCGGTTTTGCCGCGGCACGCCATTTCGGAGGCCGGATCCGGCCCGGTTTTGCCGCGGCACGCCATTTCGGAGGCCGGATCCGGCCCGGTTTTGCCGCGGCACGCCATTTCGGAGGCCGGATCCGGCCCGGTTTTGCCGCCGCACGCCATTTCGGAGGCCGGATCCGGCCCGGTTTTGCCGCGGCACGCCATTTCGGAGGCCGGATCCGGCCCGGTTTTGCCGCCGCACGCCATTTCGGAGGCCGGATCCGGCCCGGTTTTGCCGCCGCACGCCATTTCGGAGGCCGGATCCGGCCCGGTTTTGCCGCGGCACGCCATTTCGGAGGCCGGATCCGGCCCGGTTTTGCCGCCGCATGCCATTTCAGAGGCCGGATCCGGCCCGGTTTTGCCGCGGCACGCCATTTTGGAGGCCGGATCCGGCCCGGTTTTGCCGCCGCACGCCATTTCGGAGGCCGGATCCGGCCCGGTTTTGCCGCGGCACGCCATTTCGGAGGCCGGATCCGGCCCGGTTTTGCCGCCGCACGCCATTTCGGAGGCCGGATCCGGCCCGGTTTTGCCGCCGCACGCCATTTCGGAGGTCGGATCCGGCCCGGTTTTGCCGTGGCAACGCCATTTCGGAGGCCGGATCCGGCCCGGTTTTGCCGCCGCACGCCATTTCGGAGGCCGGATCCGGCCCGGTTTTGCCGCGGCACGCCATTTCGGAGGCCGGATCCGGCCCGGTTTTGCCGCGGCACGCCATTTCGGAGGCCGGATCCGGCCCGGTTTTTGCCGCCGCATGCCATTTCAGAGGCCGGAATCCGGCCCGGTTTTGCCGCCGCACGCCATTTCGGAGGCCGGATCCGGCCCGGTTTTGCCGCCGCACGCCATTTCGGAGGCTGGATCCGGCCCGGTTTTGCCGCCGCACGCCATTTCGGAGGCCGGATCCGGCCCGGTTTTGCCGCCGCACGCCATTTCGGAGGCCGAATCCGGCCCGGTTTTGCCGCGGCACGCCATTTTGGAGGCCGGATCCGGCCCGCTTTTTCCGCCGCACGCCATTTCGGAGGCCGGATCCGGCCCGGTTTTGCCGCCGCACGCCATTTCGGAGGCCGGATCCGGCCCGGTTTTGCCGCGGCACGCCATTTCGGAGGCCGGATCCGGCCCGGTTTTGCCGCCGCACGCCATTTCGGAGGCGGATCTGGCCCGGTTTTGCCGCGGCACGCCATTTCGGAGGCCGGATCCGGCCCGGTTTTGCCGCCGCACACCATTTCGGAGGCCGGATCCGGCCCGGTTTTGCCGCCGCATGCCATTTCAGAGGCCGGATCCGGCCCGGTTTTGCCGCCGCACGCCATTTCGGAGGCCGGATCCGGCCGGTTTTGCCGCCGCACGCCATTTCGGAGGCTGGATCCGGCCCGGTTTTGCCGCCGCACGCCATTTCGGAGGCCGGATCCGGCCCGGTTTTGCCGCCGCACGCCATTTCGGAGGCCGAATCCGGCCCGGTTTTGCCGCGGCACGCCATTTTGGAGGCCGGATCCGGCCCGCTTTTTCCGCCGCACGCCATTTCGGAGGCCGGATCCGGCCCGGTTTTGCCGCCGCATGCCATTTCAGAGGCCGGATCCGGCCCGGTTTTGCCGCGGCACGCCATTTCGGAGGCCGGATCGGCCCGGTTTTGCCGCGGCACGCCATTTCGGAGGCCGGATCCGGCCCGGTTTTGCCGCCGCACGCCATTCCGGAGGCCGAATCCGGCCCGGTTTTGCCGCGGCACGCCATTTTGGAGGCCGGATCCGGCCTGGTTTTTCCGCCGCACGCCATTTCGGAGGCCGGATCCGGCCCGGTTTTGCCGCCGCACGCCATTTCGGAGGCCGGATCCGGCCCGGTTTTGCCGCCGCACGCCATTTCGGAGGCCGGATCCGGCCCGGTTTTGCCGCGGCACGCCATTTCGGAGGCCGGATCCGGCCCGGTTTTGGCCGCGGCACGCCATTTCGGAGGCCGGATCCTGCCCGGTTTTGCCGCGGCACGCCATTTTGGAGGCCGGATCCGGCCCGGTTTTGCCGCGGCACGCCATTTCGGAGGCCGGATCCGGCCCGGTTTTGCCGCGGCACGCCATTTCGGAGGCCGGATCCGGCCCGGTTTTGCCGCGGCACGCCATTTCGGAGGCCGGATCCGGCCCGGTTTTGCCGCGGCACGCCATTTCGGAGGCCGGATCCGGCCCGGTTTTGCCGCGGCACGCCATTTCGGAGGCCGGATCCGGCCCGGTTTTGCCGCCGCACGCCATTTCGGAGGCCGGATCCGGCCCGGTTTTGCCGCGGCACGCCATTTCGGAGGCCGGATCCGGCCCGGTTTTGCCGCCGCACGCCATTTCGGAGGCCGGATCCGGCCCGGTTTTGCCGCCGCACGCCATTTCGGAGGCCGGATCCGGCCCGGTTTTTGCCGCGGCACGCCATTTCGGAGGCCGGATCCGGCCCGGTTTTGCCGCCGCACACCATTTCGGAGGCCGGATCCGGCCCGGTTTTGCCGCGGCACGCCATTTCGGAGGCCGGATCCGGCCCGGTTTTGCCGCCGCACGCCATTTCGGAGGCCGGATCCGGCCCGGTTTTGCCGCGGCACGCCATTTCGGAGGCCGGATCCGGCCCGGTTTTTCCGCGGCACGCCATTTCGGAGGCCGGATCCGGCCCGGTTTTGCCGCCGCACGCCATTTCGGAGGCCGGATCCGGCCCGGTTTTGCCGCCGCATGCCATTTCAGAGGCCGGATCCGGCCCGGTTTTGCCGCCGCACGCCATTTCGGAGGCCGGATCCGGCCCGGTTTTTCCGCGGCACGCCATTTCGGAGGCCGGATCCGGCCCGGTTTTGCCGCCGCACGCCATTTCGGAGGCCGGATCCGGCCCGGTTTTTCCGCGGCACGCCATTTCGGAGGCCGGATCCGGCCCGGTTTTGCCGCCGCACGCCATTTCGGAGGCCGGATCCGGCCCGGTTTTGCCGCGGCACGCCATTTCGGAGGCCGGATCCGGCCCGGTTTTGCCGCCGCATGCCATTTCAGAGGCCGGATCCGGCCCGGTTATGCCGCGGCACGCCATTTTGGAGGCCGGATCCGGCCCGGTTTTGCCGCCGCACGCCATTTCGGAGGCCGGATCCGGCCCGGTTTTGCCGCGGCACGCCATTTCGGAGGCCGGATCCGGCCCGGTTTTGCCGCCGCACACCATTTCGGAGGCCGGATCCGGCCCGGTTTTGCCGCGGCACGCCATTTCGGAGGCCGGATCCGGCCCGGTTTTGCCGCGGCACGCCATTTCGGAGGCCGGATCCGGCCCGGTTTTGCCGCGGCACGCCATTTCGGAGGCCGGATCCGGCCCGGTTTTGCCGCGGCACGCCATTTCGGAGGCCGGATCCGGCCTGGTTTTGCCGCCGCACGCCATTCCGGAGGCCGAATCCGGCCCGGTTTTGCCGCGGCACGCCATTTTGGAGGCCGGATCCGGCCTGGTTTTTCCGCCGCACGCCATTTCGGAGGCCGGATCCGGCCCGGTTTTGCCGCGGCACACCATTTCGGAGGCCGGATCTGGCCCGGTTTTGCCGCCGCATGCCATTTCATAGGCCGGATCCGGCCTGGTTTTGCCGCGGCACGCCATTTCGGAGGGCCGGATCGGCCCGGTTTTGCCGCGGCACGCCATTTCGGAGGCCGGATCCGGCCCGGTTTTGCCGCCCGCACGCCATTCCGGAGGCCGAATCCGGCCCGGTTTTGCCGCGGCACGCCATTTTGGAGGCCGGATCCGGCCCGGTTTTTCCGCCGCACGCCATTTCGGAGGCCGGATCCGGCCCGGTTTTGCCGCGGCACACCATTTCGGAGGCCGGATCTGGCCCGGTTTTGCCGCCGCATGCCATTTCAGAGGCCGGATCGGCCTGGTTTTGCCGCGGCACGCCATTTCGGAGGCCGGATCCGGCCCGGTTTTGCCGCCGCACGCCATTTCGGAGGCCGGATCCGGCCCAGTTTTGCCGCGGCACGCCATTTCGGAGGCCAGATCCGGCCCGGTTTTGCCGCGGCACGCCATTTCGGAGGCCGGATCCGGCCGGTTTTGCCGCGGCACGCCATTTCGGAGGCCGGATCCGGCCCGGTTTTGCCGCCGCATGCCATTTCGGAGGCCGGATCCGGCCCGGTTTTGCCGCGGCACGCCATTTCGGAGGCCGGATCCTGCCCGGTTTTGCCGCGGCACGCCATTTTGGAGGCCGGATCCGGCCCGGTTTTGCCGCGGCACGCCATTTCGGAGGCCGGATCCGGCCCGGTTTTGCCGCGGCACGCCATTTCGGAGGCCGGATCCGGCCCGGTTTTGCCGCGGCACGCCATTTCGGAGGCCGGATCCGGCCCGGTTTTGCCGCGGCACGCCATTTCGGAGGCCGGATCCGGCCCGGTTTTGCCGCGGCACGCCATTTCGGAGGCCGGATCCGGCCCGGTTTTGCCGCCGCAACGCCATTTCGGAGGCCGGATCCGGCCCGGTTTTGCCGCGGCACGCCATTTCGGAGGCCGGATCCGGCCCGGTTTTGCCGCCGCACGCCATTTCGGAGGCCGGATCCGGCCCGGTTTTGCCGCCGCACGCCATTTCGGAGGCCGGATCCGGCCCGGTTTTGCCGCGGCACGCCATTTCGGAGGCCGGATCCGGCCCGGTTTTGCCGCCGCATGCCATTTCAGAGGCCGGATCCGGCCCGGTTTTGCCGCGGCACGCCATTTTGGAGGCCGGATCCGGCCCGGTTTTGCCGCCGCACGCCATTTCGGAGGCCGGATCCGGCCCGGTTTTGCCGCGGCACGCCATTTCGGAGGCCGGATCCGGCCCGGTTTTGCCGCCGCACGCCATTTCGGAGGCCGGATCCGGCCCGGTTTTGCCGCCGCACGCCATTTCGGAGGTCGGATCCGGCCCGGTTTTGCCGTGGCACGCCATTTCGGAGGCCGGATCCGGCCCGGTTTTGCCGCCGCACGCCATTTCGGAGGCCGGATCCGGCCCGGTTTTGCCGCGGCACGCCATTTCGGAGGCCGGATCCGGCCCGGTTTTGCCGCGGCACGCCATTTCGGAGGCCGGATCCGGCCCGGTTTTGCCGCGGCACGCCATTTCGGAGGCCGGATCCGGCCCGGTTTTGCCGCCGCACACCATTTCGGAGGCCGGATCCGGCCCGGTTTTGCCGCCGCATGCCATTTCAGAGGCCGGATCCGGCCCGGTTTTGCCGCCGCACGCCATTTCGGAGGCCGGATCCGGCCCGGTTTTGCCGCCGCACGCCATTTCGGAGGCTGGATCCGGCCCGGTTTTGCCGCCGCACGCCATTTCGGAGGCCGGATCCGGCCCGGTTTTGCCGCCGCACGCCATTTCGGAGGCCGAATCCGGCCCGGTTTTGCCGCGGCACGCCATTTTGGAGGCCGGATCCGGCCCGCTTTTTCCGCCGCACGCCATTTCGGAGGCCGGATCCGGCCCGGTTTTGCCGCCGCATGCCATTTCAGAGGCCGGATCCGGCCCGGTTTTGCCGCGGCACGCCATTTCGGAGGCCGGATCGGCCCGGTTTTGCCGCGGCACGCCATTTCGGAGGCCGGATCCGGCCCGGTTTTGCCGCCGCACGCCATTCCGGAGGCCGAATCCGGCCCGGTTTTGCCGCGGCACGCCATTTTGGAGGCCGGATCCGGCCTGGTTTTTCCGCCGCACGCCATTTCGGAGGCCGGATCCGGCCCGGTTTTGCCGCCGCACGCCATTTCGGAGGCCGGATCCGGCCCGGTTTTGCCGCGGCACGCCATTTCGGAGGCCGGATCCGGCCCGGTTTTGCCGCGGCACGCCATTTCGGAGGCCGGATCCGGCCCGGTTTTGCCGCGGCACGCCATTTCGGAGGCCGGATCCGGCCCGGTTTTGCCGCCGCACACCATTTCGGAGGCCGGATCCGGCCCGGTTTTGCCGCCGCATGCCATTTCAGAGGCCGGATCCGGCCCGGTTTTGCCGCCGCACGCCATTTCGGAGGCCGGATCCGGCCCGGTTTTGCCGCCGCACGCCATTTCGGAGGCTGGATCCGGCCCGGTTTTGCCGCCGCACGCCATTTCGGAGGCCGGATCCGGCCCGGTTTTGCCGCCGCACGCCATTTCGGAGGCCGAATCCGGCCCGGTTTTGCCGCGGCACGCCATTTTGGAGGCCGGATCCGGCCCGCTTTTTCCGCCGCACGCCATTTCGGAGGCCGGATCCGGCCCGGTTTTGCCGCCGCATGCCATTTCAGAGGCCGGATCCGGCCCGGTTTTGCCGCGGCACGCCATTTCGGAGGCCGGATCGGCCCGGTTTTGCCGCGGCACGCCATTTCGGAGGCCGGATCCGGCCCGGTTTTGCCGCCGCACGCCATTCCGGAGGCCGAATCCGGCCCGGTTTTGCCGCGGCACGCCATTTTGGAGGCCGGATCCGGCCTGGTTTTTCCGCCGCACGCCATTTCGGAGGCCGGATCCGGCCCGGTTTTGCCGCCGCACGCCATTTCGGAGGCCGGATCCGGCCCGGTTTTGCCGCGGCACGCCATTTCGGAGGCCGGATCCGGCCCGGTTTTGCCGCGGCACGCCATTTCGGAGGCCGGATCCTGCCCGGTTTTGCCGCGGCACGCCATTTTGGAGGCCGGATCCGGCCCGGTTTTGCCGCGGCACGCCATTTCGGAGGCCGGATCCTGCCCGGTTTTGCCGCGGCACGCCATTTCGGAGGCCGGATCCGGCCCGGTTTTGCCGCGGCACGCCATTTCGGAGGCCGGATCCGGCCCGGTTTTGCCGCGGCACGCCATTTCGGAGGCCGGATCCGGCCCGGTTTTGCCGCCGCACGCCATTTCGGAGGCCGGATCCGGCCCGGTTTTGCCGCGGCACGCCATTTCGGAGGCCGGATCCGGCCCGGTTTTGCCGCCGCACGCCATTTCGGAGGCCGGATCCGGCCCGGTTTTGCCGCCGCACGCCATTTCGGAGGCCGGATCCGGCCCGGTTTTGCCGCGGCACGCCATTTCGGAGGCCGGATCCGGCCCGGTTTTGCCGCCGCATGCCATTTCAGAGGCCGGATCCGGCCCGGTTTTGCCGCGGCACGCCATTTTGGAGGCCGGATCCGGCCCGGTTTTGCCGCCGCACGCCATTTCGGAGGCCGGATCCGGCCCGGTTTTGCCGCGGCACGCCATTTCGGAGGCCGGATCCGGCCCGGTTTTGCCGCCGCACGCCATTTCGGAGGCCGGATCCGGCCCGGTTTTGCCGCCGCACGCCATTTCGGAGGTCGGATCCGGCCCGGTTTTTGCCGTGGCACGCCATTTCGGAGGCCGGATCCGGCCCGGTTTTGCCGCGGCACGCCATTTCGGAGGCCGGATCCGGCCCGGTTTTTGCCGCGGCACGCCATTTCGGAGGCCGGATCCGGCCCGGTTTTGCCGCCGCATGCCATTTCAGAGGCCGGATCCGGCCCGGTTTTGCCGCCGCACGCCATTTCGGAGGCCGGATCCGGCCCGGTTTTGCCGCCGCACGCCATTTCGGAGGCTGGATCCAGCCCGGTTTTGCCGCCGCACGCCATTTCGGAGGCCGGATCCGGCCCGGTTTTGCCGCCGCACGCCATTTCGGAGGCCGAATCCGGCCCGGTTTTGCCGCGGCACGCCATTTTGGAGGCCGGATCCGGCCCGCTTTTTTCCGCCGCACGCCATTTCGGAGGCCGGATCCGGCCCGGTTTTGCCGCCGCACGCCATTTCGGAGGCCGGATCCGGCCCGGTTTTGCCGCGGCACGCCATTTCGGAGGCCGGATCCGGCCCGGTTTTGCCGCCGCACGCCATTTCGGAGGCCGGATCCGGCCCGGTTTTGCCGCGGCACGCCATTTCGGAGGCCGGATCCGGCCCGGTTTTGCCGCCGCACACCATTTCGGAGGCCGGATCCGGCCCGGTTTTGCCGCGGCACGCCATTTCGGAGGCCGGATCCGGCCCGGTTTTGCCGCGGCACGCCATTTCGGAGGCCGGATCCGGCCCGGTTTTGCCGCCGCACGCCATTTCGGAGGCCGGATCCGGCCCGGTTTTGCCGCGGCACGCCATTTCGGAGGCCGGATCCGGCCCGGTTTTTCCGCGGCACGCCATTTCGGAGGCCGGATCCGGCCCGGTTTTGCCGCCGCACGCCATTTCGGAGGCCGGATCCGGCCCGGTTTTGCCGCGGCACGCCATTTCGGAGGCCGGATCCGGCCCGGTTTTGCCGCGGCACGCCATTTCGGAGGCCGGATCCGGCCTGGTTTTTTCCGCCGCACGCCATTTCGGAGGCCGGATCCGGCCCGGTTTTGCCGCGGCACACCATTTCGGAGGCCGGATCTGGCCCGGTTTTGCCGCCGCATGCCATTTCAGAGGCCGGATCCGGCCCAGTTTTGCCGCGGCACGCCATTTCGGAGGCCGGATCGGCCCGGTTTTGCCGCGGCACGCCATTTCGGAGGCCGGATCCGGCCCGGTTTTGCCGCCGCGACGCCATTCCGGAGGCCGAATCCGGCCCGGTTTTGCCGCGGCACGCCATTTCGGAGGCCGGATCCGGCCCGGTTTTGCCGCCGCATGCCATTTCAGAGGCCGGATCCGGCCCGGTTTTGCCGCGGCACGCCATTTCGGAGGCCGGATCCGGCCCGGTTTTGCCGCGGCACGCCATTTCGGAGGCCGGATCCGGCCCGGTTTTGCCGCCGCACGCCATTTCGGAGGCCGGATCCGGCCCGGTTTTGCCGCGGCACGCCATTTCGGAGGCCGGATTCCGGCCCGGTTTTGCCGCCGCACACCATTTCGGAGGCCGGATCCGGCCCGGTTTTGCCGCGGCACGCCATTTCGGAGGCCGGATCCGGCCCGGTTTTGCCGCGGCACGCCATTTCGGAGGCCGGATCCGGCCCGGTTTTGCCGCGGCACGCCATTTCGGAGGCCGGATCCGGCCCGGTTTTGCCGCGGCACGCCATTTCGGAGGCCGGATCCGGCCCGGTTTTTCCGCGGCACGCCATTTCGGAGGCCGGATCCGGCCCGGTTTTGCCGCCGCACGCCATTTCGGAGGCCGGATCCGGCCCGGTTTTGCCGCGGCACGCCATTTCGGAGGCCGGATCCGGCCCGGTTTTGCCGCGGCACGCCATTTCGGAAGGCCGGATCCGGCCTGGTTTTTCCGCCGCACGCCATTTCGGAGGCCGGATCCGGCCCGGTTTTGCCGCGGCACACCATTTCGGAGGCCGGATCTGGCCCGGTTTTGCCGCCGCATGCCATTTCAGAGGCCGGATCCGGCCCGGTTTTGCCGCCGCACGCCATTTCGGAGGCCGGATCCGGCCCGGTTTTGCCGCGGCACGCCATTTCGGAGGCCGGATCCGGCCCGGTTTTGCCGCCGCATGCCATTTCAGAGGCCGGATCCGGCCCGGTTTTGCCGCCGCACGCCATTTCGGAGGCCGGATCCGGCCCGGTTTTGCCGCCGCATGCCATTTCAGAGGCCGGATCCGGCCCGGTTTTGCCGCGGCACGCCATTTCGGAGGCCGGATCTGGCCCGGTTTTGCCGCCGCACGCCATTTCGGAGGCCGGATCCGGCCCGGTTTTGCCGCGGCACGCCATTTCGGAGGCCGGATCCGGCCCGGTTTTGCCGCCGCACGCCATTTCGGAGGCCGGATCCGGCCCGGTTTTGCCGCCGCACGCCATTTCGGAGGTCGGATCCGGCCCGGTTTTGCCGTGGCAACGCCATTTCGGAGGCCGGATCCGGCCCGGTTTTGCCGCCGCACGCCATTTCGGAGGCCGGATCCGGCCCGGTTTTGCCGCGGCACGCCATTTCGGAGGCCGGATCCGGCCCGGTTTTGCCGCGGCAACGCCATTTCGGAGGCCGGATCCGGCCCGGTTTTGCCGCCGCATGCCATTTCAGAGGCCGGATCCGGCCCGGTTTTGCCGCCGCACGCCATTTCGGAGGCCGGATCCGGCCCGGTTTTGCCGCCGCACGCCATTTCGGAGGCCGGATCCGGCCCGGTTTTGCCGCCGCACGCCATTTCGGAGGCCGGATCCGGCCCGGTTTTGCCGCCGCACGCCATTTCGGAGGCCGGATCCGGCCCGGTTTTGCCGCGGCACGCCATTTCGGAGGCCGGATCCGGCCCGGTTTTGCCGCCGCACGCCATTTCGGAGGCCGGATCCGTCCCGGTTTTGCCGCCGCACGCCATTTCGGAGGTCGGATCCGGCCCGGTTTTGCCGTGGCACGCCATTTCGGAGGCCGGATCCGGCCCGGTTTTGCCGCCGCACGCCATTTCGGAGGCCGGATCCGGCCCGGTTTTGCCGCGGCACGCCATTTCGGAGGCCGGATCCGGCCCGGTTTTGCCGCGGCACGCCATTTCGGAGGCCGGATCCGGCCCGGTTTTGCCGCCGCATGCCATTTCAGAGGCCGGATCCGGCCCGGTTTTGCCGCCGCACGCCATTTCGGAGGCCGGATCCGGCCCGGTTTTGCCGCCGCACGCCATTTCGGAGGCTGGATCCGGCCCGGTTTTGCCGCCGCACGCCATTTCGGAGGCCGGATCCGGCCCGGTTTTGCCGCCGCACGCCATTTCGGAGGCCGAATCCGGCCCGGTTTTGCCGCGCACGCCATTTTGGAGGCCGGATCCGGCCCGCTTTTTCCGCCGCACGCCATTTCGGAGGCCGGATCCGGCCCGGTTTTGCCGCCGCATGCCATTTCAGAGGCCGGATCCGCCCGGTTTTGCCGCGGCACGCCATTTCGGAGGCCGGATCGGCCCGGTTTTGCCGCGGCACGCCATTTCGGAGGCCGGATCCGGCCCGGTTTTGCCGCCGCACGCCATTCCGGAGGCCGGATCCGGCCTGGTTTTTCCGCCGCACGCCATTTCGGAGGCCGGATCCGGCCCGGTTTTGCCGCCGCACGCCATTTCGGAGGCCGGATCCGGCCCGGTTTTGCCGCCGCACGCCATTTCGGAGGCCGGATCCGGGCCCGGTTTTGCCGCGGCACGCCATTTCGGAGGCCGGATCCGGCCCGGTTTTGCCGCGGCACGCCATTTCGGAGGCCGGATCCGGCCCGGTTTTGCCGCCGCATGCCATTTCGGAGGCCGGATCCGGCCCGGTTTTGCCGCGGCACGCCATTTCGGAGGCCGGATCCTGCCCGGTTTTGCCGCGGCACGCCATTTTGGAGGCCGGATCCGCCCGGTTTTGCCGCGGCACGCCATTTCGGAGGCCGGATCCGGGCCCGGTTTTGCCGCGGCACGCCATTTCGGAGGCCGGATCCGGCCCGGTTTTGCCGCGGCACGCCATTTCGGAGGCCGGATCCGGCCCGGTTTTGCCGCGGCACGCCATTTCGGAGGCCGGATCCGGCCCGGTTTTGCCGCGGCACGCCATTTCGGAGGCCGGATCCGGCCCGGTTTTGCCGCCGCACGCCATTTCGGAGGCCGGATCCGGCCCGGTTTTGCCGCGGCACGCCATTTCGGAGGCCGGATCCGGCCCGGTTTTGCCGCGCACGCCATTTCGGAGGCCGGATCCGGCCCGGTTTTGCCGCGCACGCCATTTCGGAGGCCGGATCCGGCCCGGTTTTGCCGCGGCACGCCATTTCGGAGGCCGGATCCGGCCCGGTTTTGCCGCCGCACGCCATTTCGGAGGCCGGATCCGGCCCGGTTTTGCCGCCGCACGCCATTTCGGAGGTCCGGATCCGGCCCGGTTTTGCCGTCGGCACGCCATTTCGGAGGCCGGATCCGGCCCGGTTTTGCCGCCGCACGCCATTTCGGAGGCCGGATCCGGCCCGGTTTTGCCGCCGGCACGCCATTTCGGAGGCCGGATCCGGCCCGGTTTTGCCGCGGCACGCCATTTCGGACGCCGGATCCGGCCCGGTTTTGCCGCCGCACGCCATTTCGAGGCCGGATCCGGCCGGTTTTGCCGCCGCACGCCATTTCGGAGGCCGGATCCGGCCCGGTTTTGCCGCCGCACGCCATTTCGGAGGCCGGATCCGGCCCGGTTTTGCCGCCGCACGCCATTTCGGAGGCCGGATCCGGCCCGGTTTTGCCGCCGCACGCCATTTCGGAGGCCGATCCGGCCCGGTTTTGCCGCGGCACGCCATTTTCGGACGGCCGGATCCGGCCCGCTTTTTCCGCCGCACGCCATTTCGGAGGCCGGATCCGGCCGCGTTTTGCCGCCGCACGCCATTTCGGAGGCCGGATCCGGCCCGGTTTTGCCGCGGCACGCCATTTCGGAGGCCGGATCCGGCCCGGTTTTGCCGCCGCACGCCATTTCGGAGGCCGGATCCGGCCCGGTTTTGCCGCGGCACGCCATTTCGGAGGCCGGATCCGGCCCGGTTTTGCCGCCGCACACCATTTCGGAGGCCGGATCCGGCCCGGTTTTGCCGCGGCACGCCATTTCGGAGGCCGGATCCGGCCCGGTTTTGCCGCGGCACGCCATTTCGGAGGCCGGATCCGGCCCGGTTTTGCCGCCGCACGCCATTTCGGAGGCCGGATCCGGCCCGGTTTTGCCGCGGCACGCCATTTCGGAGGCCGGATCCGGCCCGGTTTTTCCGCGGCACGCCATTTCGGAGGCCGGATCCGGCCCGGTTTTGCCGCCGCACGCCATTTCGGAGGCCGGATCCGGCCCGGTTTTGCCGCGGCACGCCATTTCGGAGGCCGGATCCGGCCCGGTTTTGCCGCGGCACGCCATTTCGGAGGCCGGATCCGGCCTGGTTTTTCCGCCGCACGCCATTTCGGAGGCCGGATCCGGCCCGGTTTTGCCGCGGCACACCATTTCGGAGGCCGGATCTGGCCCGGTTTTGCCGCCGCATGCCATTTCAGAGGCCGGATCCGGCCCGGTTTTGCCGCGGCACGCCATTTCGGAGGCCGGATCGGCCCGGTTTTGCCGCGGCACGCCATTTCGGAGGCCGGATCCGGCCCGGTTTTGCCGCGGCACGCCATTTCGGAGGCCGGATCCGGCCCGGTTTTGCCGCCGCACGCCATTTCCGGAGGCCGAATCCGGCCGGTTTTGCCGCGGCACGCCATTTCGGAGGCCGGATCCGGCCCGGTTTTGCCGCCGCATGCCATTTCAGAGGCCGGATCCGGCCCGGTTTTGCCGCGGCACGCCATTTCGGAGGCCGGATCCGGCCGGTTTTGCCGCGGCACGCCATTTCGGAGGCCGGATCCGGCCCGGTTTTGCCGCCGCACGCCATTTCGGAGGCCGGATCCGGCCCGGTTTTGCCGCGGCACGCCATTTCGGAGGCCGGATCCGGCCCGGTTTTGCCGCCGCACACCATTTCGGAGGCCGGATCCGGCCCGGTTTTGCCGCGGCACGCCATTTCGGAGGCCGGATCCGGCCCGGTTTTGCCGCGGCACGCCATTTCGGAGGCCGGATCCGGCCCGGTTTTGCCGCCGCACGCCATTTCGGAGGCCGGATCCGCCCGGTTTTGCCGCGGCACGCCATTTCGGAGGCCGGATCCGGCCCGGTTTTTCCGCGGCACGCCATTTCGGAGGCCGGATCCGGCCCGGTTTTGCCGCCGCACGCCATTTCGGAGGCCGGATCCGGCCCGGTTTTGCCGCGGCACGCCATTTCGGAGGCCGGATCCGGCCCGGTTTTGCCGCGGCACGCCATTTCGGAGGCCGGATCCGGCCTGGTTTTTCCGCCGCACGCCATTTCGGAGGCCGGATCCGGCCCGGTTTTGCCGCGGCACACCATTTCGGAGGCCGGATCTGGCCCGGTTTTGCCGCCGCATGCCATTTCAGAGGGCCGGATCCGGCCCGGTTTTGCCGCGGCACGCCATTTCGGAGGCCGGATCGGCCCGGTTTTGCCGCGGCACGCCATTTCGGAGGCCGGATCCGGCCCGGTTTTGCCGCCGCACGCCATTCCGGAGGCCGAATCCGGCCCGGTTTTGCCGCGGCACGCCATTTCGGAGGCCGGATCCGGCCCGGTTTTGCCGCCGCATGCCATTTCAGAGGCCGGATCCGGCCCGGGTTTTGCCGCGGCACGCCATTTCGGAGGCCGGATCCGGCCCGGTTTTGCCGCCGCACGCCATTTCGGAGGCCGGATCCGGCCCGGTTTTGCCGCGGCACGCCATTTCGGAGGCCGGATCCGGCCCGGTTTTGCCGCCGCACGCCATTTCGGAGGCCGGATCCGGCCCGGTTTTGCCGCCGCACGCCATTTCGGAGGTCGGATCCGGCCCGGTTTTGCCGTGGCACGCCATTTCGGAGGCCGGATCCGGCCCGGTTTTGCCGCCGCACGCCATTTCGGAGGCCGGATCCGGCCCGGTTTTGCCGCGGCACGCCATTTCGGAGGCCGGATCCGGCCCGGTTTTGCCGCGGCACGCCATTTCGGAGGCCGGATCCGGCCCGGTTTTGCCGCCGCATGCCATTTCAGAGGCCGGATCCGGCCCGGTTTTGCCGCCGCACGCCATTTCGGAGGCCGGATCCGGCCCGGTTTTGCCGCCGCACGCCATTTCGGAGGCTGGATCCGGCCCGGTTTTGCCGCCGCACGCCATTTCGGAGGCCGGATCCGGCCCGGTTTTGCCGCCGCACGCCATTTCGGAGGCCGAATCCGGCCCGGTTTTGCCGCGGCACGCCATTTTGGAGGCCGGATCCGGCCCGCTTTTTCCGCCGCACGCCATTTCGGAGGCCGGATCCGGCCCGGTTTTGCCGCCGCATGCCATTTCAGAGGCCGCATCCGGCCCGGTTTTGCCGCGGCACGCCATTTCGGAGGCCGGATCGGCCCGGTTTTGCCGCGGCACGCCATTTCGGAGGCCGGATCCGGCCCGGTTTTGCCGCCGCACGCCATTCCGGAGGCCGAATCCGGCCCGGTTTTGCCGCGGCACGCCATTTTGGAGGCCGGATCCGCCTGGTTTTTCCGCCGCACGCCATTTCGGAGGCCGGATCCGGCCCGGTTTTGCCGCCGCACGCCATTTCGGAGGCCGGATCCGGCCCGGTTTTGCCGCCGCACGCCATTTCGGAGGCCGGATCCGGCCGGTTTTGCCGCGCACGCCATTTCAGAGGCCGGATCCGGCCCGGTTTTGCCGCCGCATGCCATTTCAGAGGCCGGATCCGGCCCGGTTTTGCCGCCGCACGCCATTTCGGAGGCCGGATCCGGCCCGGTTTTGCCGCCGCACGCCATTTCGGAGGCCGGATCCGGCCGGTTTTGCCGCGGCACGCCATTTCGGAGGCCGGATCCGGCCCGGTTTTGCCGCCGCACGCCATTTCGGAGGCCGGATCCGGCCCGGTTTTGCCGCCGCACGCCATTTCGGAGGTCGGATCCGGCCCGGTTTTGCCGTGGCACGCCATTTCGGAGGCGGATCCGGCCCGGTTTTGCCGCCGCACGCCATTTCGGAGGCCGGATCCGGCCCGGTTTTGCCGCGGCACGCCATTTCGGAGGCCGGATCCGGCCCGGTTTTGCCGCGGCACGCCATTTCGGAGGCCGGATCCGGCCCGGTTTTGCCGCCGCACGCCATTTCGGAGGCCGGATCCGGCCCGGTTTTGCCGCCGCACGCCATTTCGGAGGCGGATCCGGCCCGGTTTTTGCCGCCGCACGCCATTTCGGAGGCTGGATCCGGCCCGGTTTTGCCGCCGCACGCCATTTCGGAGGCCGGATCCGGCCCGGTTTTGCCGCCGCACGCCATTTCGGAGGCCGAATCCGCCCGGTTTTGCCGCGGCACGCCATTTCGGAGGCCGGATCCGGCCCGGTTTTGCCGCGGCACGCCATTTCGGAGGCCGGATCCGGCCCGGTTTTGCCGCCGCATGCCATTTCAGAGGCCGGATCCGGCCCGGTTTTGCCGCCGCACGCCATTTCGGAGGCCGGATCCGGCCCGGTTTTGCCGCGGCACGCCATTTCGGAGGCCGGATCCGGCCCGGTTTTGCCGCCGCACGCCATTTCGGAGGCCGGATCCGGCCCGGTTTTGCCGCCGCACGCCATTTCGGAGGCCGAATCCGGCCCGGTTTTGCCGCGGCACGCCATTTTGGAGGCCGGATCCGGCCCGCTTTTTCCGCCGCACGCCATTTCGGAGGCCGATCCGGCCCGGTTTTGCCGCCGCACGCCATTTCGGAGGCCGGATCCGGCCCGGTTTTGCCGCGGCACGCCATTTCGGAGGCCGGATCCGGCCCGGTTTTGCCGCCGCACGCCATTTCGGAGGCCGGATCCGGCCCGGTTTTGCCGCGGCACGCCATTTCGGAGGCCGGATCCGGCCCGGTTTTGCCGCCGCACACCATTTCGGAGGCCGGATCCGGCCCGGTTTTGCCGCGGCACGCCATTTCGGAGGCCGGATCCGGCCCGGTTTTTCCGCGGCACGCCATTTCGGAGGCCGGATCCGGCCCGGTTTTGCCGCCGCACGCCATTTCGGAGGCCGGATCCGGCCCGGTTTTGCCGCGGCACGCCATTTCGGAGGCCGGATCCGGCCCGGTTTTGCCGCGGCACGCCATTTCGGAGGCCGGATCCGGCCCGGTTTTGCTGCCGCATGCCATTTCAGAGGCCGGATCCGGCCCGGTTTTGCCGTGGCACGCCATTTCGGAGGCCGGATCGGCCCGGTTTTGCCGCGGCACGCCATTTCGGAGGCCGGATCCGGCCCGGTTTTGCCGCCGCACGCCATTCCGGAGGCCGAATCCGGCCCGGTTTTGCCGCGGCACGCCATTTTGGAGGCCGGATCCGGCCTGGTTTTTCCGCCGCACGCCATTTCGGAGGCCGGATCCGGCCCGGTTTTGCCGCGGCACACCATTTCGGAGGCCGGATCTGGCCCGGTTTTGCCGCCGCATGCCATTTCAGAGGCCGGATCCGGCCCGGTTTTGCCGCGGCACGCCATTTCGGAGGCCGGATCAGCCCGGTTTTGCCGCGGCACGCCATTCCGGAGGCCGAATCCGGCCCGGTTTTGCCGCGGCACGCCATTTCGGAGGCCGGATCCGGCCCGGTTTTGCCGCCGCACGCCATTTCGGAGGCCGGATCCGGCCCGGTTTTGCCGCGGCACGCCATTTCGGAGGCCGGATCCGGCCCGGTTTTGCCGCCGCACGCCATTTCGGAGGCCGGATCCGGCCCGGTTTTGCCGCGGCACGCCATTTCGGAGGCCGGATCCGGCCCGGTTTTGCCGCGGCACGCCATTTCGGAGGCCGGATCCGGCCCGGTTTTGCCGCCGCACGCCATTTCGGAGGTCGGATCCGGCCCGGTTTTGCCGTGGCACGCCATTTCGGAGGCCGGATCCGGCCCGGTTTTGCCGCCGCACGCCATTTCGGAGGCCGGATCCAGCCCGGTTTTGCCGCGGCACGCCATTTCGGAGGCCGGATCCGGCCCGGTTTTGCCGCGGCACGCCATTTCGGAGGCCGGATCCGGCCCGGTTTTGCCGCCGCATGCCATTTCAGAGGCCGGATCCGGCCCGGTTTTGCCGTGGCACGCCATTTCGGAGGCCGGATCCGGCCCGGTTTTGCCGCCGCACGCCATTTCGGAGGCCGGATCCGGCCCGGTTTTGCCGCCGCACGCCATTTCGGAGGCCGGATCCGGCCCGGTTTTGCCGCCGCACGCCATTTCGGAGGCCGAATCCGGCCCGGTTTTGCCGCGGCACGCCATTTTGGAGGCCGGATCCGGCCCGCTTTTTCCGCCGCACGCCATTTCGGAGGCCGGATCCGGCCCGGTTTTGCCGCCGCATGCCATTTCAGAGGCCGGATCCGGCCCGGTTTTGCCGCGGCACGCCATTTCGGAGGCCGGATCGGCCCGGTTTTTCCGCGGCACGCCATTTCGGAGGCCGGATCCGGCCCGGTTTTGCCGCCGCACGCCATTCCGGAGGCCGAATCCGGCCCGGTTTTGCCGCGGCACGCCATTTTGGAGGCCGGATCCGGCCTGGTTTTTCCGCCGCACGCCATTTCGGAGGCCGGATCCGGCCCGGTTTTGCCGCGGCACGCCATTTCGGAGGCCGGATCCGGCCCGGTTTTGCCGCCGCACACCATTTCGGAGGCCGGATCCGGCCCGGTTTTGCCGCGGCACGCCATTTCGGAGGCCGGATCCGGCCCGGTTTTGCCGCGGCACGCCATTTCGGAGGCCGGATCCGGCCCGGTTTTGCCGCCGCACGCCATTTCGGAGGTCGGATCCGGCCCGGTTTTGCCGTGGCACGCCATTTCGGAGGCCGGATCCGGCCCGGTTTTGCCGCCGCACGCCATTTCGGAGGCCGGATCCGGCCCGGTTTTGCCGCGGCACGCCATTTCGGAGGCCGGATCCGGCCCGGTTTTGCCGCGGCACGCCATTTCGGAGGCCGGATCCGGCCCGGTTTTGCCGCGGCACGCCATTTCGGAGGCCGGATCCGGCCCGGTTTTGCCGCCGCACGCCATTCCGGAGGCCGAATCCGGCCCGGTTTTGCCGCGGCACGCCATTTCGGAGGCCGGATCTGGCCCGGTTTTGCCGCCGCACGCCATTTCGGAGGCCGGATCCGGCCCGGTTTTGCCGCGGCACGCCATTTCGGAGGCCGGATCCGGCCCGGTTTTGCCGCCGCACGCCATTTCGGAGGCCGGATCCGGCCCGGTTTTGCCGCCGCACGCCATTTCGGAGGCCGGATCCGGCCCGGTTTTGCCGCGGCACGCCATTTCGGAGGCCGGATCGGCCCGGTTTTGCCGCGGCACGCCATTTCGGAGGCCGGATCCGGCCCGGTTTTGCCGCCGCACGCCATTCCGGAGGCCGAATCCGGCCCGGTTTTGCCGCGGCACGCCATTTTGGAGGCCGGATCCGGCCTGGTTTTTCTGCCGCACGCCATTTCGGAGGCCGGATCCGGCCCGGTTTTGCCGCGGCACGCCATTTCGGAGGCCGGATCCGGCCCGGTTTTGCCGCCGCACGCCATTTCGGAGGCCGGATCCGGCCCGGTTTTGCCGCCGCACGCCATTTCGGAGGCCGGATCCGGCCCGGTTTTGCCGCGGCACGCCATTTCGGAGGCCGGATCCGGCCCGGTTTTGCCGCCGCATGCCATTTCAGAGGCCGGATCCGGCCCGGTTTTGCCGCCGCACGCCATTTCGGAGGCCGGATCCGGCCCGGTTTTGCCGCTGCACGCCATTTCGGAGGCTGGATCCGGCCCGGTTTTGCCGCCGCACGCCATTTCGGAGGCCGGATCCGGCCCGGTTTTGCCGCCGCACGCCATTTCGGAGGCCGAATCCGGCCCGGTTTTGCCGCGGCACGCCATTTTGGAGGCCGGATCCGGCCCGCTTTTTCCGCCGCACGCCATTTCGGAGGCCGGATCCGGCCCGGTTTTGCCACCGCACGCCATTTCGGAGGCCGGATCCGGCCCGGTTTTGCCGCGGCACGCCATTTCGGAGGCCGGATCCGGCCCGGTTTTGCCGCCGCACGCCATTTCGGAGGCCGGATCCGGCCCGGTTTTGCCGCGGCACGCCATTTCGGAGGCCGGATCCGGCCCGGTTTTGCCGCCGCACACCATTTCGGAGGCCGGATCTGGCCCGGTTTTGCCGCCGCATGCCATTTCAGAGGCCGGATCGGCCTGGTTTTGCCGCGGCACGCCATTTCGGAGGCCGGATTCGGCCCGGTTTTGCCGCCGCACGCCATTTCGGAGGCCGGATCCGGCCCAGTTTTGCCGCGGCACGCCATTTCGGAGGCCAGATCCGGCCCGGTTTTGCCGCGGCACGCCATTTCGGAGGCCGGATCCGGCCCGGTTTTGCCGCGGCACGCCATTTCGGAGGCCGGATCCGGCCCGGTTTTGCCGCCGCATGCCATTTCGGAGGCCGGATCCGGCCCGGTTTTGCCGCGGCACGCCATTTCGGAGGCCGGATCCGGCCCGGTTTTGCCGCGGCACGCCATTTCGGAGGCCGGATCCGGCCCGGTTTTGCCGCCGCATGCCATTTCAGAGGCCGGATCCGGCCCGGTTTTGCCGCGGCACGCCATTTCGGAGGCCGGATCCGGCCCGGTTTTGCCGCGGCACGCCATTTCGGAGGCCGGATCCGGCCCGGTTTTGCCGCCGCACGCCATTTCGGAGGCCGGATCCGGCCCGGTTTTGCCGCGGCACGCCATTTCGGAGGCCGGATCCGGCCCGGTTTTGCCGCCGCACGCCATTTCGGAGGGTGGATCCGGCCCGGTTTTGCCGCGGCACGCCATTTCGGAGGTCGGATCCGGCCCGGTTTTGCCGTGGCACGCCATTTCGGAGGCCGGATCCGGCCCGGTTTTGCCGCCGCACGCCATTTCGGAGGCCGGATCCGGCCCGGTTTTGCCGCGGCACGCCATTTCGGAGGCCGGATCCGGCCCGGTTTTGCCGCCGCATGCCATTTCAGAGGCCGGATCCGGCCCGGTTTTGCCGCCGCACGCCATTTCGGAGGCCGGATCCGGCCCGGTTTTGCCGCCGCACGCCATTTCGGAGGCTGGATCCGGCCCGGTTTTGCCGCCGCACGCCATTTCGGAGGCCGGATCCGGCCCGGTTTTGCCGCCGCACGCCATTTCGGAGGCCGAATCCGGCCCGGTTTTGCCGCGGCACGCCATTTTGGAGGCCGGATCCGGCCCGCTTTTTCCGCCGCACGCCATTTCGGAGGCCGGATCCGGCCCGGTTTTGCCACCGCACGCCATTTCGGAGGCCGGATCCGGCCCGGTTTTGCCGCGGCACGCCATTTCGGAGGCCGGATCCGGCCCGGTTTTGCCGCCGCACGCCATTTCGGAGGCCGGATCCGGCCCGGTTTTGCCGCGGCACGCCATTTCGGAGGCCGGATCCGGCCCGGTTTTGCCGCCGCACACCATTTCGGAGGCCGGATCTGGCCCGGTTTTGCCGCCGCATGCCATTTCAGAGGCCGGATCGGCCTGGTTTTGCCGCGGCACGCCATTTCGGAGGCCGGATTCGGCCCGGTTTTGCCGCCGCACGCCATTTCGGAGGCCGGATCCGGCCCAGTTTTGCCGCGGCACGCCATTTCGGAGGCCAGATCCGGCCCGGTTTTGCCGCGGCACGCCATTTCGGAGGCCGGATCCGGCCCGGTTTTGCCGCGGCACGCCATTTCGGAGGCCGGATCCGGCCCGGTTTTGCCGCCGCATGCCATTTCAGAGGCCGGATCCGGCCCGGTTTTGCCGCGGCACGCCATTTCGGAGGCCGGATCCGGCCCGGTTTTGCCGCGGCACGCCATTTCGGAGGCCGGATCCGGCCCGGTTTTGCCGCCGCATGCCATTTCAGAGGCCGGATCCGGCCCGGTTTTGCCGCGGCACGCCATTTCGGAGGCCGGATCCGGCCCGGTTTTGCCGCGGCACGCCATTTCGGAGGCCGGATCCGGCCCGGTTTTGCCGCCGCACGCCATTTCGGAGGCCGGATCCGGCCCGGTTTTGCCGCGGCACGCCATTTCGGAGGCCGGATCCGGCCCGGTTTTGCCGCCGCACGCCATTTCGGAGGGTGGATCCGGCCCGGTTTTGCCGCGGCACGCCATTTCGGAGGTCGGATCCGGCCCGGTTTTGCCGTGGCACGCCATTTCGGAGGCCGGATCCGGCCCGGTTTTGCCGCCGCACGCCATTTCGGAGGCCGGATCCGGCCCGGTTTTGCCGCGGCACGCCATTTCGGAGGCCGGATCCGGCCCGGTTTTGCCGCCGCATGCCATTTCAGAGGCCGGATCCGGCCCGGTTTTGCCGCCGCACGCCATTTCGGAGGCCGGATCCGGCCCGGTTTTGCCGCCGCACGCCATTTCGGAGGCTGGATCCGGCCCGGTTTTGCCGCCGCACGCCATTTCAGAGGCCGGATCCGGCCCGGTTTTGCCGCCGCACGCCATTTCGGAGGCCGAATCCGGCCCGGTTTTGCCGCGGCACGCCATTTTGGAGGCCGGATCCGGCCCGCTTTTTCCGCCGCACGCCATTTCGGAGGCCGGATCCGGCCCGGTTTTGCCACCGCACGCCATTTCGGAGGCCGGATCCGGCCCGGTTTTGCCGCGGCACGCCATTTCGGAGGCCGGATCCGGCCCGGTTTTGCCGCCGCACGCCATTTCGGAGGCCGGATCCGGCCCGGTTTTGCCGCGGCACGCCATTTCGGAGGCCGGATCCGGCCCGGTTTTGCCGCCGCACACCATTTCGGAGGCCGGATCCGGCCCGGTTTTGCCGCGGCACGCCATTTCGGAGGCCGGATCCGGCCCGGTTTTGCCGCGGCACGCCATTTCGGAGGCCGGATCCGGCCCGGTTTTGCCGCCGCACGCCATTTTGGAGGCCGGATCCGGCCCGGTTTTGCCGCGGCACGCCATTTCGGAGGCCGGATCCGGCCCGGTTTTGCTGCCGCATGCCATTTCAGAGGCCGGATCCGGCCCGGTTTTGCCGTGGCACGCCATTTCGGAGGCCGGATCGGCCCGGTTTTGCCGCGGCACGCCATTTCGGAGGCCGGATCCGGCCCGGTTTTGCCGCGGCACGCCATTTCGGAGGCCGGATCCGGCCCGGTTTTGCCGTGGCACGCCATTTCGGAGGCCGGATCCGGCCCGGTTTTGCCGCGGCACGCCATTTCGGAGGCCGGATCCGGCCCGGTTTTGCCGCGGCACGCCATTTCGGAGGCCGGATCCGGCCCGGTTTTGCCGCCGCATGCCATTTCAGAGGCCGGATCCGGCCCGGTTTTGCCGTGGCACGCCATTTCGGAGGCCGGATCCGGCCCGCTTTTTCCGCCGCACGCCATTTCGGAGGCCGGATCCGGCCCGGTTTTGCCGCCGCATGCCATTTCAGAGGCCGGATCCGGCCCGGTTTTGCCGCGGCACGCCATTTCGGAGGCCGGATCGGCCCGGTTTTTCCGCGGCACGCCATTTCGGAGGCCGGATCCGGCCCGGTTTTGCCGCCGCACGCCATTCCGGAGGCCGAATCCGGCCCGGTTTTGCCGCGGCACGCCATTTTGGAGGCCGGATCCGGCCTGGTTTTTCCGCCGCACGCCATTTCGGAGGCCGGATCCGGCCCGGTTTTGCCGCGGCACGCCATTTCGGAGGCCGGATCCGGCCCGGTTTTGCCGCCGCACACCATTTCGGAGGCCGGATCCGGCCCGGTTTTGCCGCGGCACGCCATTTCGGAGGCCGGATCCGGCCCGGTTTTGCCGCGGCACGCCATTTCGGAGGCCGGATCCGGCCCGGTTTTGCCGCCGCACGCCATTTCGGAGGTCGGATCCGGCCCGGTTTTGCCGCCGCACGCCATTTCGGAGGCCGGATCCGGCCCGGTTTTGCCGCCGCACGCCATTTCGGAGGCCGGATCCGGCCCGGTTTTGCCGCCGCACGCCATTTCGGAGGCCGGATCCGGCCCGGTTTTGCCGCGGCACGCCATTTCGGAGGCCGGATCCGGCCCGGTTTTGCCGCCGCACGCCATTTCGGAGGCCGGATCCGGCCCGGTTTTGCCGCCGCACGCCATTCCGGAGGCCGAATCCGGCCCGGTTTTGCCGCGGCACGCCATTTCGGAGGCCGGATCTGGCCCGGTTTTGCCGCCGCACGCCATTTCGGAGGCCGGATCCGGCCCGGTTTTGCCGCGGCACGCCATTTCGGAGGCCGGATCCGGCCCGGTTTTGCCGCCGCACGCCATTTCGGAGGCCGGATCCGGCCCGGTTTTGCCGCCGCACGCCATTTCGGAGGCCGGATCCGGCCCGGTTTTGCCGCGGCACGCCATTTCGGAGGCCGGATCGGCCCGGTTTTGCCGCGGCACGCCATTTCGGAGGCCGGATCCGGCCCGGTTTTGCCGCCGCACGCCATTCCGGAGGCCGAATCCGGCCCGGTTTTGCCGCGGCACGCCATTTTGGAGGCCGGATCCGGCCTGGTTTTTCTGCCGCACGCCATTTCGGAGGCCGGATCCGGCCCGGTTTTGCCGCGGCACACCATTTCGGAGGCCGGATCTGGCCCGGTTTTGCCGCCGCATGCCATTTCAGAGGCCGGATCCGGCCCGGTTTTGCCGCGGCACGCCATTTCGGAGGCCGGATCGGCCCGGTTTTGCCGCGGCACGCCATTTCGGAGGCCGGATCGGCCCGGTTTTGCCGCGGCACGCCATTTTGGAGGCCGAATCCGGCCCGGTTTTGCCGCAGCACGCCATTTTGGAGGCCGGATCCGGCCCGCTTTTTCCGCCGCACGCCATTTCGGAGGCCGGATCCGGCCCGGTTTTGCCGCGGCACACCATTTTGGAGGCCGGATCCGGCCCGGTTTTGCCGCGGCACGCCATTTCGGAGGCCGGATCCGGCCCGGTTTTGCCGCGGCACGCCATTTCGGAGGCCGGATCCGGCCCGGTTTTGCCGCCGCACGCCATTTCGGAGGCCGGATCCGGCCCGGTTTTGCCGCCGCACGCCATTTCGGAGGCCGGATCCGGCCCGGTTTTGCCGCCGCACGCCATTTCGGAGGCCGGATCCGGCCCGGTTTTGCCGCGGCACGCCATTTCGGAGGCCGGATCGGCCCGGTTTTGCCGCGGCACGCCATTTCGGAGGCCGGATCCGGCCCGGTTTTGCCGCCGCACGCCATTCCGGAGGCCGAATCCGGCCCGGTTTTGCCGCGGCACGCCATTTTGGAGGCCGGATCCGGCCTGGTTTTTCTGCCGCACGCCATTTCGGAGGCCGGATCCGGCCCGGTTTTGCCGCGGCACACCATTTCGGAGGCCGGATCTGGCCCGGTTTTGCCGCCGCATGCCATTTCAGAGGCCGGATCCGGCCCGGTTTTGCCGCGGCACGCCATTTCGGAGGCCGGATCGGCCCGGTTTTGCCGCGGCACGCCATTTCGGAGGCCGGATCGGCCCGGTTTTGCCGCGGCACGCCATTTTGGAGGCCGAATCCGGCCCGGTTTTGCCGCAGCACGCCATTTTGGAGGCCGGATCCGGCCCGCTTTTTCCGCCGCACGCCATTTCGGAGGCCGGATCCGGCCCGGTTTTGCCGCGGCACACCATTTTGGAGGCCGGATCCGGCCCGGTTTTGCCGCGGCACGCCATTTCGGAGGCCGGATCCGGCCCGGTTTTGCCGCGGCACGCCATTTCGGAGGCCGGATCCGGCCCGGTTTTGCCGCCGCACGCCATTTCGGAGGCCGGATCCGGCCCGGTTTTGCCGCGGCACGCCATTTCGGAGGCCGGATCCGGCCCGGTTTTGCCGCGGCACGCCATTTCGGAGGCCGGATCCGGCCCGGTTTTGCCGCCGCATGCCATTTCGGAGGCCGGATCCGGCCTGGTTTTGCCGCGGCACGCCATTTCGGAGGCCGGATCGGCCCGGTTTTGCCGCGGCACGCCATTTCGGAGGCCGGATCCGGCCCGGTTTTGCCGCCGCACGCCATTCCGGAGGCCGAATCCGGCCCGGTTTTGCCGCGGCACGCCATTTTGGAGGCCGGATCCGGCCTGGTTTTTCCGCCGCACGCCATTTCGGAGGCCGGATCCGGCCCGGTTTTGCCGCGGCACACCATTTCGGAGGCCGGATCTGGCCCGGTTTTGCCGCCGCATGCCATTTCAGAGGCCGGATCCGGCCCGGTTTTGCCGCGGCACGCCATTTCGGAGGCCGGATCGGCCCGGTTTTGCCGCCGCACGCCATTTCGGAGGCCGGATCCGGCCCGGTTTTGCCGCCGCACGCCATTTCGGAGGCCGGATCCGGCCCAGTTTTGCCGCGGCACGCCATTTCGGAGGCCAGATCCGGCCCGGTTTTGCCGCGGCACGCCATTTCGGAGGCCGGATCCGGCCCGGTTTTGCCGCGGCACGCCATTTCGGAGGCCGGATCCGGCCCGGTTTTGCCGCCGCATGCCATTTCGGAGGCCGGATCCGGCCCGGTTTTGCCGCGGCACGCCATTTCGGAGGCCGGATCCGGCCCGGTTTTGCCGCGGCACGCCATTTCGGAGGCCGGATCCGGCCCGGTTTTGCCGCCGCATGCCATTTCAGAGGCCGGATCCGGCCCGGTTTTGCCGCGGCACGCCATTTCGGAGGCTGGATCCGGCCCGGTTTTGCCGCGGCACGCCATTTCGGAGGCCGGATCCGGCCCGGTTTTGCCGCCGCACGCCATTTCGGAGGCCGGATCCGGCCCGGTTTTGCCGCGGCACGCCATTTCGGAGGCCGGATCCGGCCCGGTTTTGCCGCCGCACGCCATTTCGGAGGTCGGATCCGGCCCGGTTTTGCCGCGGCACGCCATTTCGGAGGCCGGATCCGGCCCGGTTTTGCCGCCGCACGCCATTTCGGAGGCCGGATCCGGCCCGGTTTTGCCGCCGCACGCCATTTCGGAGGCCGGATCCGGTCCGGTTTTGCCGCGGCACGCCATTTCGGAGGCCGGATCCGGCCCGGTTTTGCCGCCGCATGCCATTTCAGAGGCCGGATCCGGCCCGGTTTTGCCGCCGCACGCCATTTCGGAGGCCGGATCCGGCCCGGTTTTGCCGCTGCACGCCATTTCGGAGGCTGGATCCGGCCCGGTTTTGCCGCCGCACGCCATTTCGGAGGCCGGATCCGGCCCGGTTTTGCCGCCGCACGCCATTTCGGAGGCCGAATCCGGCCCGGTTTTGCCGCGGCACGCCATTTTGGAGGCCGGATCCGGCCCGCTTTTTCCGCCGCACGCCATTTCGGAGGCCGGATCCGGCCCGGTTTTGCCACCGCACGCCATTTCGGAGGCCGGATCCGGCCCGGTTTTGCCGCGGCACGCCATTTCGGAGGCCGGATCCGGCCCGGTTTTGCCGCCGCACGCCATTTCGGAGGCCGGATCCGGCCCGGTTTTGCCGCGGCACGCCATTTCGGAGGCCGGATCCGGCCCGGTTTTGCCGCCGCACACCATTTCGGAGGCCGGATCTGGCCCGGTTTTGCCGCCGCATGCCATTTCAGAGGCCGGATCGGCCTGGTTTTGCCGCGGCACGCCATTTCGGAGGCCGGATTCGGCCCGGTTTTGCCGCCGCACGCCATTTCGGAGGCCGGATCCGGCCCAGTTTTGCCGCGGCACGCCATTTCGGAGGCCAGATCCGGCCCGGTTTTGCCGCGGCACGCCATTTCGGAGGCCGGATCCGGCCCGGTTTTGCCGCGGCACGCCATTTCGGAGGCCGGATCCGGCCCGGTTTTGCCGCCGCATGCCATTTCGGAGGCCGGATCCGGCCCGGTTTTGCCGCGGCACGCCATTTCGGAGGCCGGATCCGGCCCGGTTTTGCCGCGGCACGCCATTTCGGAGGCCGGATCCGGCCCGGTTTTGCCGCCGCATGCCATTTCAGAGGCCGGATCCGGCCCGGTTTTGCCGCGGCACGCCATTTCGGAGGCCGGATCCGGCCCGGTTTTGCCGCGGCACGCCATTTCGGAGGCCGGATCCGGCCCGGTTTTGCCGCCGCACGCCATTTCGGAGGCCGGATCCGGCCCGGTTTTGCCGCGGCACGCCATTTCGGAGGCCGGATCCGGCCCGGTTTTGCCGCCGCACGCCATTTCGGAGGCCGGATCCGGCCCGGTTTTGCCGCGGCACGCCATTTCGGAGGTCGGATCCGGCCCGGTTTTGCCGTGGCACGCCATTTCGGAGGCCGGATCCGGCCCGGTTTTGCCGCCGCACGCCATTTCGGAGGCCGGATCCGGCCCGGTTTTGCCGCGGCACGCCATTTCGGAGGCCGGATCCGGCCCGGTTTTGCCGCCGCATGCCATTTCAGAGGCCGGATCCGGCCCGGTTTTGCCGCCGCACGCCATTTCGGAGGCCGGATCCGGCCCGCTTTTTCCGCCGCACGCCATTTCGGAGGCCGGATCCGGCCCGGTTTTGCCACCGCACGCCATTTCGGAGGCCGGATCCGGCCCGGTTTTGCCGCGGCACGCCATTTCGGAGGCCGGATCCGGCCCGGTTTTGCCGCCGCACGCCATTTCGGAGGCCGGATCCGGCCCGGTTTTGCCGCGGCACGCCATTTCGGAGGCCGGATCCGGCCCGGTTTTGCCGCCGCACACCATTTCGGAGGCCGGATCTGGCCCGGTTTTGCCGCCGCATGCCATTTCAGAGGCCGGATCGGCCTGGTTTTGCCGCGGCACGCCATTTCGGAGGCCGGATTCGGCCCGGTTTTGCCGCCGCACGCCATTTCGGAGGCCGGATCCGGCCCAGTTTTGCCGCGGCACGCCATTTCGGAGGCCAGATCCGGCCCGGTTTTGCCGCGGCACGCCATTTCGGAGGCCGGATCCGGCCCGGTTTTGCCGCGGCACGCCATTTCGGAGGCCGGATCCGGCCCGGTTTTGCCGCCGCATGCCATTTCGGAGGCCGGATCCGGCCCGGTTTTTCCGCGGCACGCCATTTCGGAGGCCGGATCCGGCCCGGTTTTTCCGCGGCACGCCATTTCGGAGGCCGGATCCGGCCCGGTTTTGCCGCCGCATGCCATTTCAGAGGCCGGATCCGGCCCGGTTTTGCCGCGGCACGCCATTTCGGAGGCCGGATCCGGCCCGGTTTTGCCGCGGCACGCCATTTCGGAGGCCGGATCCGGCCCGGTTTTGCCGCCGCACGCCATTTCGGAGGCCGGATCCGGCCCGGTTTTGCCGCGGCACGCCATTTCGGAGGCCGGATCCGGCCCGGTTTTGCCGCCGCACGCCATTTCGGAGGCCGGATCCGGCCCGGTTTTGCCGCGGCACGCCATTTCGGAGGTCGGATCCGGCCCGGTTTTGCCGTGGCACGCCATTTCGGAGGCCGGATCCGGCCCGGTTTTGCCGCCGCACGCCATTTCGGAGGCCGGATCCGGCCCGGTTTTGCCGCGGCACGCCATTTCGGAGGCCGGATCCGGCCCGGTTTTGCCGCCGCATGCCATTTCAGAGGCCGGATCCGGCCCGGTTTTGCCGCCGCACGCCATTTCGGAGGCCGGATCCGGCCCGGTTTTGCCGCCGCACGCCATTTCGGAGGCTGGATCCGGCCCGGTTTTGCCGCCGCACGCCATTTCGGAGGCCGGATCCGGCCCGGTTTTGCCGCCGCACGCCATTTCGGAGGCCGAATCCGGCCCGGTTTTGCCGCCGCACGCCATTTTGGAGGCCGGATCCGGCCCGCTTTTTCCGCCGCACGCCATTTCGGAGGCCGGATCCGGCCCGGTTTTGCCACCGCACGCCATTTCGGAGGCCGGATCCGGCCCGGTTTTGCCGCGGCACGCCATTTCGGAGGCCGGATCCGGCCCGGTTTTGCCGCGGCACGCCATTTCGGAGGCCGGATCCGGCCCGGTTTTGCCGCCGCACACCATTTCGGAGGCCGGATCCGGCCCGGTTTTGCCGCGGCACGCCATTTCGGAGGCCGGATCCGGCCCGGTTTTGCCGCGGCACGCCATTTCGGAGGCCGGATCCGGCCCGGTTTTGCCGCGGCACGCCATTTCGGAGGCCGGCTCCGGCCCGGTTTTGCCGCGGCACGCCATTTCGGAGGCCGGATCCGGCCCGGTTTTTCCGCGGCACGCCATTTCGGAGGCCGGATCCGGCCCGGTTTTGCCGCCGCACGCCATTTCGGAGGCCGGATCCGGCCCGGTTTTGCCGCGGCACGCCATTTCGGAGGCCGGATCCGGCCCGGTTTTGCCGCGGCACGCCATTTCGGAGGCCGGATCCGGCCCGGTTTTGCCGCCGCATGCCATTTCAGAGGCCGGATCCGGCCCGGTTTTGCCGCGGCACGCCATTTCGGAGGCCGGATCGGCCCGGTTTTTCCGCGGCACGCCATTTCGGAGGCCGGATCCGGCCCGGTTTTGCCGCCGCACGCCATTTCGGAGGCCGGATCCGGCCCGGTTTTGCCGCGGCACGCCATTTCGGAGGTCGGATCCGGCCCGGTTTTGCCGTGGCACGCCATTTCGGAGGCCGGATCCGGCCCGGTTTTGCCGCCGCACGCCATTTCGGAGGCCGGATCCGGCCCGGTTTTGCCGCGGCACGCCATTTCGGAGGCCGGATCCGGCCCGGTTTTGCCGCCGCATGCCATTTCAGAGGCCGGATCCGGCCCGGTTTTGCCGCCGCACGCCATTTCGGAGGCCGGATCCGGCCCGGTTTTGCCGCCGCACGCCATTTCGGAGGCTGGATCCGGCCCGGTTTTGCCGCCGCACGCCATTTCGGAGGCCGGATCCGGCCCGGTTTTGCCGCCGCACGCCATTTCGGAGGCCGAATCCGGCCCGGTTTTGCCGCCGCACGCCATTTTGGAGGCCGGATCCGGCCCGCTTTTTCCGCCGCACGCCATTTCGGAGGCCGGATCCGGCCCGGTTTTGCCACCGCACGCCATTTCGGAGGCCGGATCCGGCCCGGTTTTGCCGCGGCACGCCATTTCGGAGGCCGGATCCGGCCCGGTTTTGCCGCGGCACGCCATTTCGGAGGCCGGATCCGGCCCGGTTTTGCCGCCGCACACCATTTCGGAGGCCGGATCCGGCCCGGTTTTGCCGCGGCACGCCATTTCGGAGGCCGGATCCGGCCCGGTTTTGCCGCGGCACGCCATTTCGGAGGCCGGATCCGGCCCGGTTTTGCCGCCGCACGCCATTTCGGAGGCCGGATCCGGCCCGGTTTTGCCGCGGCACGCCATTTCGGAGGCCGGATCCGGCCCGGTTTTTCCGCGGCACGCCATTTCGGAGGCCGGATCCGGCCCGGTTTTGCCGCCGCACGCCATTTCGGAGGCCGGATCCGGCCCGGTTTTGCCGCGGCACGCCATTTCGGAGGCCGGATCCGGCCCGGTTTTGCCGCGGCACGCCATTTCGGAGGCCGGATCCGGCCCGGTTTTGCCGCCGCATGCCATTTCAGAGGCCGGATCCGGCCCGGTTTTGCCGCGGCACGCCATTTCGGAGGCCGGATCGGCCCGGTTTTTCCGCGGCACGCCATTTCGGAGGCCGGATCCGGCCCGGTTTTGCCGCCGCACGCCATTCCGGAGGCCGAATCCGGCCCGGTTTTGCCGCGGCACGCCATTTCGGAGGCCGGATCCGGCCCGGTTTTGCCGCGGCACGCCATTTCGGAGGCCGGATCCGGCCCGGTTTTGCCGCCGCACGCCATTTCGGAGGCCGGATCCGGCCCGGTTTTGCCGCCGCACGCCATTTCGGAGGCCGGATCCGGCCCGGTTTTGCCGCGGCACGCCATTTCGGAGGCCGGATCCGGCCCGGTTTTGCCGCCGCACGCCATTTCGGAGGCCGGATCCGGCCCGGTTTTGCCGCCGCACGCCATTTCGGAGGTCGGATCCGGCCCGGTTTTGCCGTGGCACGCCATTTCGGAGGCCGGATCCGGCCCGGTTTTGCCGCCGCACGCCATTTCGGAGGCCGGATCCGGCCCGGTTTTGCCGCGGCACGCCATTTCGGAGGCCGGATCCGGCCCGGTTTTGCCGCGGCACGCCATTTCGGAGGCCGGATCCGGCCCGGTTTTGCCGCCGCATGCCATTTCAGAGGCCGGATCCGGCCCGGTTTTGCCGCCGCACGCCATTTCGGAGGCCGGATCCGGCCCGGTTTTGCCGCCGCACGCCATTTCGGAGGCCGGATCCGGCCCGGTTTTGCCGCGGCACGCCATTTCGGAGGCCGGATCCGGCCCGGTTTTGCCGCGGCACGCCATTTCGGAGGCCGGATCCGGCCCGGTTTTGCCGCCGCACGCCATTTCGGAGGCCGGATCCGGCCCGGTTTTGCCGCGGCACGCCATTTCGGAGGCCGGATCCGGCCCGGTTTTGCCGCCGCACGCCATTTCGGAGGCCGGATCCGGCCCGGTTTTGCCGCGGCACGCCATTCCGGAGGCCGAATCCGGCCCGGTTTTGCCGCGGCACGCCATTTCGGAGGCCGGATCCGGCCCGGTTTTGCCGCGGCACGCCATTTCGGAGGCCGGATCCGGCCCGGTTTTGCCGCGGCACGCCATTTCGGAGGCCGGATCCGGCCCGGTTTTGCCGCCGCATGCCATTTCAGAGGCCGGATCCGGCCCGGTTTTGCCGCGGCACGCCATTTCGGAGGCCGGATCCGGCCCGGTTTTGCCGCGGCACGCCATTTCGGAGGCCGGATCCGGCCCGGTTTTGCCGCCGCACGCCATTTCGGAGGCCGGATCCGGCCCGGTTTTGCCGCGGCACGCCATTTCGGAGGCCGGATCCGGCCCGGTTTTGCCGCCGCACACCATTTCGGAGGCCGGATCCGGCCCGGTTTTGCCGCCGCACGCCATTTCGGAGGTCGGATCCGGCCCGGTTTTGCCGTGGCACGCCATTTCGGAGGCCGGATCCGGCCCGGTTTTGCCGCCGCACGCCATTTCGGAGGCCGGATCCGGCCCGGTTTTGCCGCGGCACGCCATTTCGGAGGCCGGATCCGGCCCGGTTTTGCCGCCGCATGCCATTTCAGAGGCCGGATCCGGCCCGGTTTTGCCGCCGCACGCCATTTCGGAGGCCGGATCCGGCCTGGTTTTGCCGCCGCACGCCATTTCGGAGGCTGGATCCGGCCCGGTTTTGCCGCCGCACGCCATTTCGGAGGCCGGATCCGGCCCGGTTTTGCCGCCGCACGCCATTTCGGAGGCCGAATCCGGCCCGGTTTTGCCGCGGCACGCCATTTCGGAGACCGGATCCGGCCCGGTTTTGCCGCGGCACGCCATTTCGGAGGCCGGATCCGGCCCGGTTTTGCCGCCGCACGCCATTTCGGAGGCCGGATCCGGCCCGGTTTTGCCGCGGCACGCCATTTCGGAGGCCGGATCCGGCCCGGTTTTGCCGCGGCACGCCATTTCGGAGGCCGGATCCGGCCCGGTTTTGCCGCCGCATGCCATTTCAGAGGCCGGATCCGGCCCGGTTTTGCCGCGGCACGCCATTTCGGAGGCCGGATCGGCCCGGTTTTTCCGCGGCACGCCATTTCGGAGGCCGGATCCGGCCCGGTTTTGCCGCGGCACGCCATTTCGGAGGCCGGATCCGGCCCGGTTTTGCCGCCGCACGCCATTTCGGAGGCCGGATCCGGCCCGGTTTTGCCGCCGCACGCCATTTCGGAGGCCGGATCCGGCCCGGTTTTGCCGCGGCACGCCATTTCGGAGGCCGGATCCGGCCCGGTTTTGCCGCCACACGCCATTTCGGAGGCCGGATCCGGCCCGGTTTTGCCGCCGCACGCCATTTCGGAGGTCGGATCCGGCCCGGTTTTGCCGTGGCACGCCATTTCGGAGGCCGGATCCGGCCCGGTTTTGCCGCCGCACGCCATTTCGGAGGCCGGATCCGGCCCGGTTTTGCCGCGGCACGCCATTTCGGAGGCCGGATCCGGCCCGGTTTTGCCGCGGCACGCCATTTCGGAGGCCGGATCCGGCCCGGTTTTGCCGCCGCATGCCATTTCAGAGGCCGGATCCGGCCCGGTTTTGCCGCCGCATGCCATTTCGGAGGCCGGATCCGGCCCGGTTTTGCCGCCGCACGCCATTTCGGAGGCTGGATCCGGCCCGGTTTTGCCGCGGCACGCCATTTCGGAGGCCGGATCTGGCCCGGTTTTGCCGCGGCACGCCATTTCGGAGGCCGGATCCGGCCCGGTTTTGCCGCCGCACGCCATTTCGGAGGCCGGATCCGGCCCGGTTTTGCCGCGGCACGCCATTTCGGAGGCCGGATCCGGCCCGGTTTTGCCGCCGCACGCCATTTCGGAGGCCGGATCCGGCCCGGTTTTGCCGCGGCACGCCATTCCGGAGGCCGAATCCGGCCCGGTTTTGCCGCGGCACGCCATTTCGGAGGCCGGATCTGGCCCGGTTTTGCCGCCGCACGCCATTTCGGAGGCCGGATCCGGCCCGGTTTTGCCGCGGCACGCCATTTCGGAGGCCGGATCCGGCCCGGTTTTGCCGCCGCACACCATTTCGGAGGCCGGATCCGGCCCGGTTTTGCCGCGGCACGCCATTTCGGAGGCCGGATCCGGCCCGGTTTTGCCGCGGCACGCCATTTCGGAGGCCGGATCCGGCCCGGTTTTGCCGCCGCACGCCATTTCGGAGGCCGGATCCGGCCCGGTTTTGCCGCGGCACGCCATTTCGGAGGCCGGATCCGGCCCGGTTTTTCCACGGCACGCCATTTCGGAGGCCGGATCCGGCCCGGTTTTGCCGCCGCACGCCATTTCGGAGGCCGGATCCGGCCCGGTTTTTCCGCGGCACGCCATTTCGGAGGCCGGATCCGGCCCGGTTTTGCCGCCGCATGCCATTTCAGAGGCCGGATCCGGCCCGGTTTTGCCGCGGCACGCCATTTCGGAGGCCGGATCGGCCCGGTTTTGCCGCGGCACGCCATTTCGGAGGCCGGATCCGGCCCGGTTTTGCCGCCGCACGCCATTCCGGAGGCCGAATCCGGCCCGGTTTTGCCGCGGCACGCCATTTCGGAGGCCGGATCCGGCCCGGTTTTGCCGCGGCACGCCATTTCGGAGGCCGGATCCGGCCCGGTTTTGCCGCGGCACGCCATTTCGGAGGCCGGATCCGGCCCGGTTTTGCCGCCGCACGCCATTTCGGAGGTCGGATCCGGCCCGGTTTTGCCGTGGCACGCCATTTCGGAGGCCGGATCCGGCCCGGTTTTGCCGCGGCACGCCATTTCGGAGGCCGGATCTGGCCCGGTTTTGCCGCCGCACGCCATTTCGGAGGCCGGATCCGGCCCGGTTTTGCCGCGGCACGCCATTTCGGAGGCCGGATCCGGCCCGGTTTTGCCGCCGCACGCCATTTCGGAGGCCGGATCCGGCCCGGTTTTGCCGCGGCACGCCATTGCGGGGGTTGGATCCTTAACTGCTGGATAGATGACTTCAGATGATCTGAAAGAAGATATTAAGTGTTGCAGCGCTTACTGGACGGCAACATCCAAGCGACTTTAAGTATTTCTCTTACAAAGGGAAATTCCTGACAGGATGACATAAACTGAACACGTGACTATCGGAAATTCCTGGCAGTACCCTTTGACCTGGTTTGCCGCCCACCACACGTGTCCAACGGGATCCCGTTAAGTGTTTCTGCGGTGACTAGGAGTGGCTGGCTGAACCGCAATAAGTGTCGCAACGACACTGTCGTCTTTACCCATAACGGCACGGGTTTGCTCCCACACCTAAGGGGTCTCTGGCAGAATACATTGCCAGTCGTTTCCCTCCTCCAGCAACACACAAGCAGACGCAGCATGTGTAAATGGCCTGCATAGCCTCCCACTAAGCAAAAGCTTCCTATTCTGTCCTAAAGCATTTCCGATAACATTGCTGCTGAAAGCCTCATGACACAGAATGTCTCCCACATCAAAGGGGAAAAGACGAAAGTTACATCCAGGCCTCTGCTATTTCTGGTAGAGCAGGCTCATGCACAAGAAAACTAGTGCTCTATTGCTGGCACTAAACCAAAATGTCCTCTTCGGGTTAAAAACATTTTTACCCAGAAGGCCTCAGAATACGGAGCTGCAAAAGAGGCAGTGAGGAGCGAAGGGAAAGAAGCAGCTGAACGGCTAAATTGTGCCAGCAGCGCTGAGAGCGAGAGTTGCGGTGAGTCCTGGGCCACTGGGGCCCCGTTGCCTCTCTTGTGCGTCCTGGGCCCTCCCTGTCTCTCCCCTGGCCCCCTCTCTTTCCTTACCTGCTGCAAAATTTTTTTTGCGTCCCCCCGCACCTTCTTTCTCCATCTCGCTCTGAGTGGCTCCCTGCCTCCCTGTCTTTTCAGTCCTCCCTCTCTCTGTCCTGTAGCCTGTGGCTACTTTTCTTTCTCTGCCTGGCTCTGGCTCCGTTTTTTTGTATTCCTCCTGCTCTGTCCTGTAGCCTGTCGGTATTTTGTCTTTCTCTGGCTCTCTTGGTCTGACTCCCTGTGTTACCAAAAATCGTGGTAAAATTGGAAAAAACTCTGTAACACCAATTTAGTATTAAAGAGCAGGCATTCTTTATTCACGGCGCCGGATGCACGGGGGATCGCTCCTCATAACGTGCGTACCTCACACACCTTTCCCCTACAATTTATAGCTCAAAATTTTACGTAGTCAGACGTATTCATCATTGTCCTGTCTACTGATTGGTACAAACTTGCTCGTTCTTAAGTAAATTACTGCGCAGGCTCGGTTGTCCTCTTCTGAGTAGGTGGTGTTACTTGGGTCGGTGGTGGTCCGAGAGTCGGTGGTCGCGATCTTCCCCCTGCCGGAATTACCTTTTGTGGTGTTCCCTCCCCGGCCCCTTCCCTCCGTCGTTGGCTGTCTCGGATCCCTGTCCCCGTGGCTTCATTCTCTCCTCTCTGCCCTGTTCTTGTCGCTTTTCTTGTCTTTCTCCATCTCGCTCGGTTCAGCTTTCTGCCCCTAGTCTTCTTTCCTCCCTCGCTGTCGTGCTGCCTGCCCCAGGTTCTTTGTGCGTTTCCAGCCTGCTCCTCACCGTTCTTTCTTGGTCTCTGTCCTGCTCTTCCCTCTTTCTGCTGCCTCTCTTCCCCTCTCTGCTGCTTTTATCTCCACCTCTGACAGGCTCCCTCTCTGTGTTCTAATTCCATGTTCTCTTTCACATAGACCCGTGCTGTTTGTTTGTCCTCAACTCTCTCTGTCCCGCTCCTTGCTGCTATGTTTTATTGCCGAATTTCCTCCCTCTCTGTCTTGGTAGCCCATTGCTGTTGGTTTTTTCACTTGTTTCTTCGTTTGTCTCTGCCTGCCTCCCAGTGCCTGATCTTTAATTCCTCCTTCCCCGTAGGCCGCTGTTCCTTTTTTCCATACTACATTGTGTTCTCTTTGGCCGCCTTTTCTTATTCATCGGTTCCCTCCTCGCTGCCCCGTGGCCCGTCCCCATTTTATTGTTGCCTCTCTCCCTCTCTCTGGCTTCTTGCCCCTGTTTTTAAACGTCTTCCCTCTCTTCCCTGTTGGCCGTGTGATCTTTAGCCTTTCTCCATCTCTTTCTGCCCAGCTCTCTGTGTCTATCGTTAATTCTTCCCTCTCTGCCCTGTAGCCTGTAGCGGTTGTCCTTTCTGGCTTCCCCATGTCCCTATTTTAGAAATGTTTCGCTCTTCTTTCTGTACGCATTGCGATTCCTTTTGCTCTCCATCTCCCTTTTGGTGTATTTTCTTTTTCCTCTGGCTCCCTGTCCCTAATGGTTAATTCTCTCCCTGCTCATGCTCTGTACCACGTAGCCCCATGGTTTGTTTTGAGGTCTTCCCTACCCCGGCCCCTTCCCTCCGTCGTTGGCTCTCTCGGATCCCTGTCCCCGTGGCTTCATTCTCTCCTCTCTGCCCTGTTCTTGTCGCTTTTCTTGTCTTTCTCCATCTCGCTCGCTTCAGCTTTCTGCCCCTAGTCTTCTTTCCTCCCTCGCTGTCGTGCTGCCTGCCCCAGGTTCTTTGTGCGTTTCCAGCCTGCTCCTCACCGTTCTTTCTTGGTCTCTGTCCTGCTCTTACCTCTTTCTGCTGCCTCTCTTCCCCTCTCTGCTGCTTTTATCTCCACCTCTGACAGGCTCCCTCTCTGTGTTCTAATTCCATGTTCTCTTTCACATAGACCCGTGCTGTTTGTTTGTCCTCAACTCTCTCTGTCCCGCTCCTTGCTGCTATGTTTTATTGCCCAATTTCCTCCCTCTCTGTCTTGGTAGCCCATTGCTGTTGGTTTTTTCACTTGTTTCTTCGTTTGTCTCTGTCTGCCTCCCAGTGCCTGATCTTTAATTCCTCCTTCCCCGTAGGCCGCTGTTCCTTTTTTCCATACTACATTGTGTTCTCTTTGGCCTCCTTTTCTTATTCATCGGTTCCCTCCTCGCTGCCCCGTGGCCCGTCCCCATTTTATTGTTGCCTCTCTCCCCCTCTCTCTGGCTTCTTGCCCCTGTTTTTAAACGTCTTCCCTCTCTTCCCTGTTGGCCGTGTGATCTTTAGCCTTTCTCCATCTCTTTCTGCCCAGCTCTCTGTGTCTATCGTTAATTCTTCCCTCTCTGCCCTGTAGCCTGTAGCGGTTGTCCTTTCTGGCTTCCCCATGTCCCTATTTTAGAATTGTTTCGTTCTTCTTTCTGTACGCATTGCGATTCCTTTTGCTCTCCATCTCCTTTTTGGTGTATTTTCTTTTTCCTCTGGCTCCCTGTCCCTAATGGCTAATTCTCTCCCTGCTCATGCTCTGTACCACGTAGCCCCATGGTTTGTTTTGAGGTCTTCCCTACCCCGGCCCCTTCCCTCCGTCGTTGGCTGTCTCGGATCCCTGTCCCCGTGGCTTCATTCTCTCCTCTCTGCCCTGTTCTTGTCGCTTTTCTTGTCTTTCTCCATCTCGCTCGGTTCAGCTTTCTGCCCCTAGTCTTCTTTCCTCCCTCGCTGTTGTGCTGCCTGCCCCAGGTTCTTTGTGCGTTTCCAGCCTGCTCCTCACCGTTCTTTCTTGGTCTCTGTCCTGCTCTTCCCTCTTTCTGCTGCCTCTCTTCCCCTCTCTGCTGCTTTTATCGCCACCTCTGACAGGCTCCCTCTCTGTGTTCTAATTCCATGTTCTCTTTCACATAGACCCGTGCTGTTTGTTTGTCCTCAACTCTCTCTGTCCCGCTCCTTGCTGCTATGTTTTATTGCCCAATTTCCTCCCTCTCTGTCTTGGTAGCCCATTGCTGTTGGTTTTTTCACTTGTTTCTTCGTTTGTCTCTGTCTGCCTCCCAGTGCCTGATCTTTAATTCCTCCTTCCCCGTAGGCCGCTGTTCCTTTTTTCCATACTACATTGTGTTCTCTTTGGCCTCCTTTTCTTATTCATCGGTTCCCTCCTCGCTGCCCCGTGGCCCGTCCCCATTTTATTGTTGCCTCTCTCCCCCTCTCTGGCTTCTTGCCCCTGTTTTTAAACGTCTTCCCTCTTGGCCGTGTGATCTTTAGCCTTTCTCCATCTCTTTCTGCCCAGCTCTCTGTGTCTATCGTTAATTCTTCCCTCTCTGCCCTGTAGGTTTTGTCCTTTCTGGCTTCCCCATGTTCCTATTTTAGAAATGTTTCGTTCTTCTTTCTGTACGCATTGCGATTCCTTTTGCTCTCCATCTCCCTTTTGGTGTATTTTCTTTTTCCTCTGGCTCCCTGTCCCTAATGGTTAATTCTCTCCCTGGTCATGCTCTGTACCACGTAGCCCCATGGTTTGTTTTGAGGTCTTCCCTACCCCGGCCCCTTCCCTCCGTCGTTGGCTCTCTCGGCTCCCTGTCCCCGTGGCTTCATTCTCTCCTCTCTGCCCTGTTCTTGTCGCTTTTCTTGTCTTTCTCTATCTCGCTCGCTTCAGCTTTCTGCCCCTAGTCTTCTTTCCTCCCTCGCTGTCGTGCTGCCTGCCCCAGGTTCTTTGTGCGTTTCCAGCCTGCTCCTCACCGTTCTTTCTTGGTCTCTGTCCTGCTCTTACCTCTTTCTGCTGCCTCTCTTCCCCTCTCTGCTGCTTTTATCTCCACCTCTGACAGGCTCCCTCTCTGTGTTCTAATTCCATGTTCTCTTTCACATAGACCCGTGCTGTTTGTTTGTCCTCAACTCTCTCTGTCCCGCTCCTTGCTGCTATGTTTTATTGCCCAATTTCCTCCCTCTCTGTCTTGGTAGCGCATTGCTGTTGGTTTTTTCACTTGTTTCTTCGTTTGTCTCTGTCTGCCTCCCAGTGCCTGATCTTTAATTCCTCCTTCCCCGTAGGCCGCTGTTCCTTTTTTCCATACTACATTGTGTTCTCTTTGGCCTCCTTTTCTTATTCATCGGTTCCCTCCTCGCTGCCCCGTGGCCCGTCCCCATTTTATTGTTGCCTCTCTCCCCCTCTCTGGCTTCTTGCCCCTGTTTTTAAACGTCTTCCCTCTCTTCCCTGTTGGCCGTGTGATCTTTAGCTTTTCTCCATCTCTTTCTGCCCAGCTCTCTGTGTCTATCGTTAATTCTTCCCTCTCTGCCCTGTAGCCTGTAGCGGTTGTCCTTTCTGGCTTCCCCATGTCCCTATTTTAGAAATGTTTCGCTCTTCTTTCTGTACGCATTGCGATTCCTTTTGCTCTCCATCTCCCTTTTGGTGTATTTTCTTTTTCCTCTGGCTCCCTGTCCCTAATGGTTAATTCTCTCCCTGCTCATGCTCTGTACCACGTAGCCCCATGGTTTGTTTTGAGGTCTTCCCTACCCCGGCCCCTTCCCTCCGTCGTTGGCTCTCTCGGATCCCTGTCCCCGTGGCTTCATTCTCTCCTCTCTGCCCTGTTCTTGTCGCTTTTCTTGTCTTTCTCCATCTCGCTCGCTTCAGCTTTCTGCCCCTAGTCTTCTTTCCTCCCTCGCTGTCGTGCTGCCTGCCCCAGGTTCTTTGTGCGTTTCCAGCCTGCTCCTCACCGTTCTTTCTTGGTCTCTGTCCTGCTCTTACCTCTTTCTGCTGCCTCTCTTCCCCTCTCTGCTGCTTTTATCTCCACCTCTGACAGGCTCCCTCTCTGTGTTCTAATTCCATGTTCTCTTTCACATAGACCCGTGCTGTTTGTTTGTCCTCAACTCTCTCTGTCCCGCTCCTTGCTGCTATGTTTTATTGCCCAATTTCCTCCCTCTCTGTCTTGGTAGCCCATTGCTGTTGGTTTTTTCACTTGTTTCTTCGTTTGTCTCTGTCTGCCTCCCAGTGCCTGATCTTTAATTCCTCCTTCCCCGTAGGCCGCTGTTCCTTTTTTCCATACTACATTGTGTTCTCTTTGGCCTCCTTTTCTTATTCATCGGTTCCCTCCTCGCTGCCCCGTGGCCCGTCCCCATTTTATTGTTGCCTCTCTCCCCCTCTCTCTGGCTTCTTGCCCCTGTTTTTAAACGTCTTCCCTCTCTTCCCTGTTGGCCGTGTGATCTTTAGCCTTTCTCCATCTCTTTCTGCCCAGCTCTCTGTGTCTATCGTTAATTCTTCCCTCTCTGCCCTGTAGCCTGTAGCGGTTGTCCTTTCTGGCTTCCCCATGTCCCTATTTTAGAATTGTTTCGTTCTTCTTTCTGTACGCATTGCGATTCCTTTTGCTCTCCATCTCCTTTTTGGTGTATTTTCTTTTTCCTCTGGCTCCCTGTCCCTAATGGCTAATTCTCTCCCTGCTCATGCTCTGTACCACGTAGCCCCATGGTTTGTTTTGAGGTCTTCCCTACCCCGGCCCCTTCCCTCCGTCGTTGGCTGTCTCGGATCCCTGTCCCCGTGGCTTCATTCTCTCCTCTCTGCCCTGTTCTTGTCGCTTTTCTTGTCTTTCTCCATCTCGCTCGGTTCAGCTTTCTGCCCCTAGTCTTCTTTCCTCCCTCGCTGTTGTGCTGCCTGCCCCAGGTTCTTTGTGCGTTTCCAGCCTGCTCCTCACCGTTCTTTCTTGGTCTCTGTCCTGCTCTTCCCTCTTTCTGCTGCCTCTCTTCCCCTCTCTGCTGCTTTTATCGCCACCTCTGACAGGCTCCCTCTCTGTGTTCTAATTCCATGTTCTCTTTCACATAGACCCGTGCTGTTTGTTTGTCCTCAACTCTCTCTGTCCCGCTCCTTGCTGCTATGTTTTATTGCCCAATTTCCTCCCTCTCTGTCTTGGTAGCCCATTGCTGTTGGTTTTTTCACTTGTTTCTTCGTTTGTCTCTGTCTGCCTCCCAGTGCCTGATCTTTAATTCCTCCTTCCCCGTAGGCCGCTGTTCCTTTTTTCCATACTACATTGTGTTCTCTTTGGCCTCCTTTTCTTATTCATCGGTTCCCTCCTCGCTGCCCCGTGGCCCGTCCCCATTTTATTGTTGCCTCTCTCCCCCTCTCTGGCTTCTTGCCCCTGTTTTTAAACGTCTTCCCTCTTGGCCGTGTGATCTTTAGCCTTTCTCCATCTCTTTCTGCCCAGCTCTCTGTGTCTATCGTTAATTCTTCCCTCTCTGCCCTGTAGGTTTTGTCCTTTCTGGCTTCCCCATGTTCCTATTTTAGAAATGTTTCGTTCTTCTTTCTGTACGCATTGCGATTCCTTTTGCTCTCCATCTCCCTTTTGGTGTATTTTCTTTTTCCTCTGGCTCCCTGTCCCTAATGGTTAATTCTCTCCCTGGTCATGCTCTGTACCACGTAGCCCCATGGTTTGTTTTGAGGTCTTCCCTACCCCGGCCCCTTCCCTCCGTCGTTGGCTCTCTCGGCTCCCTGTCCCCGTGGCTTCATTCTCTCCTCTCTGCCCTGTTCTTGTCGCTTTTCTTGTCTTTCTCTATCTCGCTCGCTTCAGCTTTCTGCCCCTAGTCTTCTTTCCTCCCTCGCTGTCGTGCTGCCTGCCCCAGGTTCTTTGTGCGTTTCCAGCCTGCTCCTCACCGTTCTTTCTTGGTCTCTGTCCTGCTCTTACCTCTTTCTGCTGCCTCTCTTCCCCTCTCTGCTGCTTTTATCTCCACCTCTGACAGGCTCCCTCTCTGTGTTCTAATTCCATGTTCTCTTTCACATAGACCCGTGCTGTTTGTTTGTCCTCAACTCTCTCTGTCCCGCTCCTTGCTGCTATGTTTTATTGCCCAATTTCCTCCCTCTCTGTCTTGGTAGCGCATTGCTGTTGGTTTTTTCACTTGTTTCTTCGTTTGTCTCTGTCTGCCTCCCAGTGCCTGATCTTTAATTCCTCCTTCCCCGTAGGCCGCTGTTCCTTTTTTCCATACTACATTGTGTTCTCTTTGGCCTCCTTTTCTTATTCATCGGTTCCCTCCTCGCTGCCCCGTGGCCCGTCCCCATTTTATTGTTGCCTCTCTCCCCCTCTCTGGCTTCTTGCCCCTGTTTTTAAACGTCTTCCCTCTCTTCCCTGTTGGCCGTGTGATCTTTAGCTTTTCTCCATCTCTTTCTGCCCAGCTCTCTGTGTCTATCGTTAATTCTTCCCTCTCTGCCCTGTAGCCTGTAGCGGTTGTCCTTTCTGGCTTCCCCATGTCCCTATTTTAGAAATGTTTCGCTCTTCTTTCTGTACGCATTGCGATTCCTTTTGCTCTCCATCTCCCTTTTGGTGTATTTTCTTTTTCCTCTGGCTCCCTGTCCCTAATGGTTAATTCTCTCCCTGCTCATGCTCTGTACCACGTAGCCCCATGGTTTGTTTTGAGGTCTTCCCTACCCCGGCCCCTTCCCTCCGTCGTTGGCTCTCTCGGATCCCTGTCCCCGTGGCTTCATTCTCTCCTCTCTGCCCTGTTCTTGTCGCTTTTCTTGTCTTTCTCCATCTCGCTCGCTTCAGCTTTCTGCCCCTAGTCTTCTTTCCTCCCTCGCTGTCGTGCTGCCTGCCCCAGGTTCTTTGTGCGTTTCCAGCCTGCTCCTCACCGTTCTTTCTTGGTCTCTGTCCTGCTCTTACCTCTTTCTGCTGCCTCTCTTCCCCTCTCTGCTGCTTTTATCTCCACCTCTGACAGGCTCCCTCTCTGTGTTCTAATTCCATGTTCTCTTTCACATAGACCCGTGCTGTTTGTTTGTCCTCAACTCTCTCTGTCCCGCTCCTTGCTGCTATGTTTTATTGCCCAATTTCCTCCCTCTCTGTCTTGGTAGCCCATTGCTGTTGGTTTTTTCACTTGTTTCTTCGTTTGTCTCTGTCTGCCTCCCAGTGCCTGATCTTTAATTCCTCCTTCCCCGTAGGCCGCTGTTCCTTTTTTCCATACTACATTGTGTTCTCTTTGGCCTCCTTTTCTTATTCATCGGTTCCCTCCTCGCTGCCCCGTGGCCCGTCCCCATTTTATTGTTGCCTCTCTCCCCCTCTCTCTGGCTTCTTGCCCCTGTTTTTAAACGTCTTCCCTCTCTTCCCTGTTGGCCGTGTGATCTTTAGCCTTTCTCCATCTCTTTCTGCCCAGCTCTCTGTGTCTATCGTTAATTCTTCCCTCTCTGCCCTGTAGCCTGTAGCGGTTGTCCTTTCTGGCTTCCCCATGTCCCTATTTTAGAATTGTTTCGTTCTTCTTTCTGTACGCATTGCGATTCCTTTTGCTCTCCATCTCCTTTTTGGTGTATTTTCTTTTTCCTCTGGCTCCCTGTCCCTAATGGCTAATTCTCTCCCTGCTCATGCTCTGTACCACGTAGCCCCATGGTTTGTTTTGAGGTCTTCCCTACCCCGGCCCCTTCCCTCCGTCGTTGGCTGTCTCGGATCCCTGTCCCCGTGGCTTCATTCTCTCCTCTCTGCCCTGTTCTTGTCGCTTTTCTTGTCTTTCTCCATCTCGCTCGGTTCAGCTTTCTGCCCCTAGTCTTCTTTCCTCCCTCGCTGTTGTGCTGCCTGCCCCAGGTTCTTTGTGCGTTTCCAGCCTGCTCCTCACCGTTCTTTCTTGGTCTCTGTCCTGCTCTTCCCTCTTTCTGCTGCCTCTCTTCCCCTCTCTGCTGCTTTTATCGCCACCTCTGACAGGCTCCCTCTCTGTGTTCTAATTCCATGTTCTCTTTCACATAGACCCGTGCTGTTTGTTTGTCCTCAACTCTCTCTGTCCCGCTCCTTGCTGCTATGTTTTATTGCCCAATTTCCTCCCTCTCTGTCTTGGTAGCCCATTGCTGTTGGTTTTTTCACTTGTTTCTTCGTTTGTCTCTGTCTGCCTCCCAGTGCCTGATCTTTAATTCCTCCTTCCCCGTAGGCCGCTGTTCCTTTTTTCCATACTACATTGTGTTCTCTTTGGCCTCCTTTTCTTATTCATCGGTTCCCTCCTCGCTGCCCCGTGGCCCGTCCCCATTTTATTGTTGCCTCTCTCCCCCTCTCTGGCTTCTTGCCCCTGTTTTTAAACGTCTTCCCTCTTGGCCGTGTGATCTTTAGCCTTTCTCCATCTCTTTCTGCCCAGCTCTCTGTGTCTATCGTTAATTCTTCCCTCTCTGCCCTGTAGGTTTTGTCCTTTCTGGCTTCCCCATGTTCCTATTTTAGAAATGTTTCGTTCTTCTTTCTGTACGCATTGCGATTCCTTTTGCTCTCCATCTCCCTTTTGGTGTATTTTCTTTTTCCTCTGGCTCCCTGTCCCTAATGGTTAATTCTCTCCCTGGTCATGCTCTGTACCACGTAGCCCCATGGTTTGTTTTGAGGTCTTCCCTACCCCGGCCCCTTCCCTCCGTCGTTGGCTCTCTCGGCTCCCTGTCCCCGTGGCTTCATTCTCTCCTCTCTGCCCTGTTCTTGTCGCTTTTCTTGTCTTTCTCTATCTCGCTCGCTTCAGCTTTCTGCCCCTAGTCTTCTTTCCTCCCTCGCTGTCGTGCTGCCTGCCCCAGGTTCTTTGTGCGTTTCCAGCCTGCTCCTCACCGTTCTTTCTTGGTCTCTGTCCTGCTCTTACCTCTTTCTGCTGCCTCTCTTCCCCTCTCTGCTGCTTTTATCTCCACCTCTGACAGGCTCCCTCTCTGTGTTCTAATTCCATGTTCTCTTTCACATAGACCCGTGCTGTTTGTTTGTCCTCAACTCTCTCTGTCCCGCTCCTTGCTGCTATGTTTTATTGCCCAATTTCCTCCCTCTCTGTCTTGGTAGCGCATTGCTGTTGGTTTTTTCACTTGTTTCTTCGTTTGTCTCTGTCTGCCTCCCAGTGCCTGATCTTTAATTCCTCCTTCCCCGTAGGCCGCTGTTCCTTTTTTCCATACTACATTGTGTTCTCTTTGGCCTCCTTTTCTTATTCATCGGTTCCCTCCTCGCTGCCCCGTGGCCCGTCCCCATTTTATTGTTGCCTCTCTCCCCCTCTCTGGCTTCTTGCCCCTGTTTTTAAACGTCTTCCCTCTCTTCCCTGTTGGCCGTGTGATCTTTAGCTTTTCTCCATCTCTTTCTGCCCAGCTCTCTGTGTCTATCGTTAATTCTTCCCTCTCTGCCCTGTAGCCTGTAGCGGTTGTCCTTTCTGGCTTCCCCATGTCCCTATTTTAGAAATGTTTCGGTCTTCTTTCTGTACGCATTGCGATTCCTTTTGCTCTCCATCTCCCTTTTGGTGTATTTTCTTTTTCCTCTGGCTCCCTGTCCCTAATGGTTAATTCTCTCCCTGCTCATGCTCTGTACCACGTAGCCCCATGGTTTGTTTTGAGGTCTTCCCTACCCCGGCCCCTTCCCTCCGTCGTTGGCTGTCTCGGATCCCTGTCCCCGTGGCTTCATTCTCTCCTCTCTGCCCTGTTCTTGTCGCTTTTCTTGTCTTTCTCCATCTCGCTCGCTTCAGCTTTCTGCCCCATTCTTCTTTCCTCCCTCGCTGTCGTGCTGCCTGCCCCAGGTTCTTTGTGCGTTTCCAGCCTGCTCCTCACCGTTCTTTCTTGGTCTCTGTCCTGCTCTTCCCTCTTTCTGCTGCCTCTCTTCCCCTCTCTGCTGCTTTTATCGCCACCTCTGACAGGCTCCCTCTCTGTGTTCTAATTCCATGTTCTCTTTCACATAGACCCGTGCTGTTTGTTTGTCCTCAACTCTCTCTGTCCCGCTCCTTGCTGCTATGTTTTATTGCCCAATTTCCTCCCTCTCTGTCTTGGTAGCCCATTGCTGTTGGTTTTTTCACTTGGTTCTTCGTTTGTCTCTGTCTGCCTCCCAGTGCCTGATCTTTAATTCCTCCTTCCCCGTAGGCCGCTGTTCCTTTTTTCCATACTACATTGTGTTCTCTTTGGCCTCCTTTTCTTATTCATCGGTTCCCTCCTCGCTGCCCCGTGGCCCGTCCCCATTTTATTGTTGCCTCTCTCCCCCTCTCTGGCTTCTTGCCCCTGTTTTTAAACGTCTTCCCTCTCTTCCCTGTTGGCCGTGTGATCTTTAGCTTTTCTCCATCTCTTTCTGCCCAGCTCTCTGTGTCTATCGTTAATTCTTCCCTCTCTGCCCTGTAGCCTGTAGCGGTTGTCCTTTCTGGCTTCCCCATGTCCCTATTTTAGAAATGTTTCGGTCTTCTTTCTGTACGCATTGCGATTCCTTTTGCTCTCCATCTCCCTTTTGGTGTATTTTCTTTTTCCTCTGGCTCCCTGTCCCTAATGGTTAATTCTCTCCCTGCTCATGCTCTGTACCACGTAGCCCCATGGTTTGTTTTGAGGTCTTCCCTACCCCGGCCCCTTCCCTCCGTCGTTGGCTCTCTCGGATCCCTGTCCCCGTGGCTTCATTCTCTCCTCTCTGCCCTGTTCTTGTCGCTTTTCTTGTCTTTCTCTATCTCGCTCGCTTCAGCTTTCTGCCCCTAGTCTTCTTTCCTCCCTCGCTGTTGTGCTGCCTGCCCCAGGTTCTTTGTGCGTTTCCAGCCTGCTCCTCACCGTTCTTTCTTGGTCTCTGTCCTGCTCTTCCCTCTTTCTGCTGCCTCTCTTCCCCTCTCTGCTGCTTTTATCTCCACCTCTGACAGGCTCCCTCTCTGTGTTCTAATTCCATGTTCTCTTTCACATAGACCCGTGCTGTTTGTTTGTCCTCAACTCTCTCTGTCCCGCTCCTTGCTGCTATGTTTTATTGCCGAATTTCCTCCCTCTCTGTCTTGGTAGCCCATTGCTGTTGGTTTTTTCACTTGTTTCTTCGTTTGTCTCTGCCTGCCTCCCAGTGCCTGATCTTTAATTCCTCCTTCCCCGTAGGCCGCTGTTCCTTTTTTCCATACTACATTGTGTTCTCTTTGGCCTCCTTTTCTTATTCATCGGTTCCCTCCTCGCTGCCCCGTGGCCCGTCCCCATTTTATTGTTGCCTCTCTCCCTCTCTCTGGCTTCTTGCCCCTGTTTTTAAACGTCTTCCCTCTCTTCCCTGTTGGCCGTGTGATCTTTAGCCTTTCTCCATCTCTTTCTGCCCAGCTCTCTGTGTCTATCGTTAATTCTTCCCTCTCTGCCCTGTAGCCTGTAGCGGTTGTCCTTTCTGGCTTCCCCATGTCCCTATTTTAGAAATGTTTCGCTCTTCTTTCTGTACGCATTGCGATTCCTTTTGCTCTCCATCTCCCTTTTGGTGTATTTTCTTTTTCCTCTGGCTCCCTGTCCCTAATGGTTAATTCTCTCCCTGCTCATGCTCTGTACCACGTAGCCCCATGGTTTGTTTTGAGGTCTTCCCTACCCCGGCCCCTTCCCTCCGTCGTTGGCTCTCTCGGATCCCTGTCCCCGTGGCTTCATTCTCTCCTCTCTGCCCTGTTCTTGTCGCTTTTCTTGTCTTTCTCCATCTCGCTCGCTTCAGCTTTCTGCCCCTAGTCTTCTTTCCTCCCTCGCTGTCGTGCTGCCTGCCCCAGGTTCTTTGTGCGTTTCCAGCCTGCTCCTCACCGTTCTTTCTTGGTCTCTGTCCTGCTCTTACCTCTTTCTGCTGCCTCTCTTCCCCTCTCTGCTGCTTTTATCTCCACCTCTGACAGGCTCCCTCTCTGTGTTCTAATTCCATGTTCTCTTTCACATAGACCCGTGCTGTTTGTTTGTCCTCAACTCTCTCTGTCCCGCTCCTTGCTGCTATGTTTTATTGCCCAATTTCCTCCCTCTCTGTCTTGGTAGCCCATTGCTGTTGGTTTTTTCACTTGTTTCTTCGTTTGTCTCTGTCTGCCTCCCAGTGCCTGATCTTTAATTCCTCCTTCCCCGTAGGCCGCTGTTCCTTTTTTCCATACTACATTGTGTTCTCTTTGGCCTCCTTTTCTTATTCATCGGTTCCCTCCTCGCTGCCCCGTGGCCCGTCCCCATTTTATTGTTGCCTCTCTCCCCCTCTCTCTGGCTTCTTGCCCCTGTTTTTAAACGTCTTCCCTCTCTTCCCTGTTGGCCGTGTGATCTTTAGCCTTTCTCCATCTCTTTCTGCCCAGCTCTCTGTGTCTATCGTTAATTCTTCCCTCTCTGCCCTGTAGCCTGTAGCGGTTGTCCTTTCTGGCTTCCCCATGTCCCTATTTTAGAATTGTTTCGTTCTTCTTTCTGTACGCATTGCGATTCCTTTTGCTCTCCATCTCCTTTTTGGTGTATTTTCTTTTTCCTCTGGCTCCCTGTCCCTAATGGCTAATTCTCTCCCTGCTCATGCTCTGTACCACGTAGCCCCATGGTTTGTTTTGAGGTCTTCCCTACCCCGGCCCCTTCCCTCCGTCGTTGGCTGTCTCGGATCCCTGTCCCCGTGGCTTCATTCTCTCCTCTCTGCCCTGTTCTTGTCGCTTTTCTTGTCTTTCTCCATCTCGCTCGGTTCAGCTTTCTGCCCCTAGTCTTCTTTCCTCCCTCGCTGTTGTGCTGCCTGCCCCAGGTTCTTTGTGCGTTTCCAGCCTGCTCCTCACCGTTCTTTCTTGGTCTCTGTCCTGCTCTTCCCTCTTTCTGCTGCCTCTCTTCCCCTCTCTGCTGCTTTTATCTCCACCTCTGACAGGCTCCCTCTCTGTGTTCTAATTCCATGTTCTCTTTCACATAGACCCGTGCTGTTTGTTTGTCCTCAACTCTCTCTGTCCCGCTCCTTGCTGCTATGTTTTATTGCCCAATTTCCTCCCTCTCTGTCTTGGTAGCGCATTGCTGTTGGTTTTTTCACTTGTTTCTTCGTTTGTCTCTGTCTGCCTCCCAGTGCCTGATCTTTAATTCCTCCTTCCCCGTAGGCCGCTGTTCCTTTTTTCCATACTACATTGTGTTCTCTTTGGCTGCCTTTTCTTATTCATCGGTTCCCTCCTCGCTGCCCCGTGGCCCGTCCCCATTTTATTGTTGCCTCTCTCCCCCTCTCTGGCTTCTTGCCCCTGTTTTTAAACGTCTTTCCTCTTGGCCGTGTGATCTTTAGCCTTTCTCCATCTCTTTCTGCCCAGCTCTCTGTGTCTATCGTTAATTCTTCCCTCTCTGCCCTGTAGCTTTTGTCCTTTCTGGCTTCCCCATGTTCCTATTTTAGAAATGTTTCGTTCTTCTTTCTGTACGCATTGCGATTCCTTTTGCTCTCCATCTCCCTTTTGGTGTATTTTCTTTTTCCTCTGGCTCCCTGTCCCTAATGGTTAATTCTCTCCCTGCTCATGCTCTGTACCACGTAGCCCCATGGTTTGTTTTGAGGTCTTCCCTACCCCGGCCCCTTCCCTCCGTCGTTGGCTCTCTCGGATCCCTGTCCCCGTGGCTTCATTCTCTCCTCTCTGCCCTGTTCTTGTCGCTTTTCTTGTCTTTCTCCATCTCGCTCGCTTCAGCTTTCTGCCCCTAGTCTTCTTTCCTCCCTCGCTGTCGTGCTGCCTGCCCCAGGTTCTTTGTGCGTTTCCAGCCTGCTCCTCACCGTTCTTTCTTGGTCTCTGTCCTGCTCTTCCCTCTTTCTGCTGCCTCTCTTCCCCTCTCTGCTGCTTTTATCTCCACCTCTGACAGGCTCCCTCTCTGTGTTCTAATTCCATGTTCTCTTTCACATAGACCCGTGCTGTTTGTTTGTCCTCAACTCTCTCTGTCCCGCTCCTTGCTGCTATGTTTTATTGCCCAATTTCCTCCCTCTCTGTCTTGGTAGCCCATTGCTGTTGGTTTTTTCACTTGTTTCTTCGTTTGTCTCTGTCTGCCTCCCAGTGCCTGATCTTTAATTCCTCCTTCCCCGTAGGCCGCTGTTCCTTTTTTCCATACTACATTGTGTTCTCTTTGGCCTCCTTTTCTTATTCATCGGTTCCCTCCTCGCTGCCCCGTGGCCCGTCCCCATTTTATTGTTGCCTCTCTCCCTCTCTCTGGCTTCTTGCCCCTGTTTTTAAACGTCTTCCCTCTCTTCCCTGTTGGCCGTGTGATCTTTAGCCTTTCTCCATCTCTTTCTGCCCAGCTCTCTGTGTCTATCGTTAATTCTTCCCTCTCTGCCCTGTAGCCTGTAGCGGTTGTCCTTTCTGGCTTCCCCATGTCCCTATTTTAGAAATGTTTCGTTCTTCTTTCTGTACGCATTGCGATTCCTTTTGCTCTCCATCTCCCTTTTGGTGTATTTTCTTTTTCCTCTGGCTCCCTGTCCCTAATGGTTAATTCTCTCCCTGCTCATGCTCTGTACCACGTAGCCCCATGGTTTGTTTTGAGGTCTTCCCTACCCCGGCCCCTTCCCTCCGTCGTTGGCTCTCTCGGATCCCTGTCCCCGTGGCTTCATTCTCTCCTCTCTGCCCTGTTCTTGTCGCTTTTCTTGTCTTTCTCTATCTCGCTCGCTTCAGCTTTCTGCCCCTAGTCTTCTTTCCTCCCTCGCTGTCGTGCTGCCTGCCCCAGGTTCTTTGTGCGTTTCCAGCCTGCTCCTCACCGTTCTTTCTTGGTCTCTGTCCTGCTCTTACCTCTTTCTGCTGCCTCTCTTCCCCTCTCTGCTGCTTTTATCTCCACCTCTGACAGGCTCCCTCTCTGTGTTCTAATTCCATGTTCTCTTTCACATAGACCCGTGCTGTTTGTTTGTCCTCAACTCTCTCTGTCCCGCTCCTTGCTGCTATGTTTTATTGCCCAATTTCCTCCCTCTCTGTCTTGGTAGCCCATTGCTGTTGGTTTTTTCACTTGTTTCTTCGTTTGTCTCTGTCTGCCTCCCAGTGCCTGATCTTTAATTCCTCCTTCCCCGTAGGCCGCTGTTCCTTTTTTCCATACTACATTGTGTTCTCTTTGGCCTCCTTTTCTTATTCATCGGTTCCCTCCTCGCTGCCCCGTGGCCCGTCCCCATTTTATTGTTGCCTCTCTCCCCCTCTCTCTGGCTTCTTGCCCCGTTTTTAAACGTCTTCCCTCTCTTCCCTGTTGGCCGTGTGATCTTTAGCCTTTCTCCATCTCTTTCTGCCCAGCTCTCTGTGTCTATCGTTAATTCTTCCCTCTCTGCCCTGTAGCTTTTGTCCTTTCTGGCTTCCCCATGTTCCTATTTTAGAAATGTTTCGTTCTTCTTTCTGTACGCATTGCGATTCCTTTTGCTCTCCATCTCCCTTTTGGTGTATTTTCTTTTTCCTCTGGCTCCCTGTCCCTAATGGTTAATTTTCTCCCTTCTCATGATCTGTATCACGTAGCCCCATGGTTTGTTTTGTGGTGTTCCCTCCCCGGCCCCTTCCCTCTGTCGTTGGCTCTCTCGGCTCCCTGTCCCCGTGGCTTCATTCTTCCCTCTCTGCCCTGTTCTTGTCGCTTTTCTTGTCTTTCTCCATCTTGCTCGGTTCAGCTTTCTGCCCCTATTCTTCTTTCCTCCCTCGCTGTTGTGCTGCCTGCCCCAGGTTCTTTGTGCGTTTCCAGCCTGCTCCTCACCGTTCTTTCTTGGTCTCTGTCCTGCTCTTACCTCTTTCTGCTGCCTCTCTTCCCCTCTCTGCTGCTTTTATCTCCACCTCTGACAGGCTCCCTCTCTGTGTTCTAATTCCATGTTCTCTTTCACATAGACCCGTGCTGTTTGCTTGTCCTCAACTCTCTCTGTCCCGCTCCTTGCTGCTATGTTTTATTGCCGAATTTCCTCCCTCTCTGTCTTGGTAGCCCATTGCTGTTGGTTTTTTCACTTGTTTCTTCGTTTGTCTCTGTCTGCCTCCCAGTGCCTGATCTTTAATTCCTCCTTCCCCGTAGGCCGCTGTTCCTTTTTTCCATACTACATTGTGTTCTCTTTGGCCTCCTTTTCTTATTCATCGGTTCCCTCCTCGCTGCCCCGTGGCCCGTCCCCATTTTATTGTTGCCTCTCTCCCCCTCTCTCTGGCTTCTTGCCCCTGTTTTTAAACGTCTTCCCTCTCTTCCCTGTTGGCCGTGTGATCTTTAGCCTTTCTCCATCTCTTTCTGCCCAGCTCTCTGTGTCTATCATTAATTCTTCCCTCTCTGCCCTGTAGCCTGTAGCGGTTGTCCTTTCTGGCTTCCCCATGTCCCTATTTTAGAATTGTTTCGTTCTTCTTTCTGTACGCATTGCGATTCCTTTTGCTCTCCATCTCCCTTTTGGTGTATTTTCTTTTTCCTCTGGCTCCCTGTCCCTAATGGTTAATTCTCTCCCTGCTCATGCTCTGTACCACGTAGCCCCATGGTTTGTTTTGAGGTGTTCCCTACCCCGGCCCCTTCCCTCTGTCGTTGGCTCTCTCGGATCCCTGTCCCCGTGGCTTCATTCTTCCCTCTCTGCCCTGTTCTTGTCGCTTTTCTTGTCTTTCTCCATCTTGCTCGGTTCAGCTTTCTGCCCCTATTCTTCTTTCCTCCCTCGCTGTTGTGCTGCCTGCCCCAGGTTCTTTGTGCGTTTCCAGCCTGCTCCTCACCGTTCTTTCTTGGTCTCTGTCCTGCTCTTACCTCTTTCTGCTGCCTCTCTTCCCCTCTCTGCTGCTTTTATCTCCACCTCTGACAGGCTCCCTCTCTGTGTTCTAATTCCATGTTCTCTTTCACATAGACCCGTGCTGTTTGCTTGTCCTCAACTCTCTCTGTCCCGCTCCTTGCTGCTATGTTTTATTGCCGAATTTCCTCCCTCTCTGTCTTGGTAGCCCATTGCTGTTGGTTTTTTCACTTGTTTCTTCGTTTGTCTCTGTCTGCCTCCCAGTGCCTGATCTTTAATTCCTCCTTCCCCGTAGGCCGCTGTTCCTTTTTTCCATACTACATTGTGTTCTCTTTGGCCTCCTTTTCTTATTCATCGGTTCCCTCCTCGCTGCCCCGTGGCCCGTCCCCATTTTATTGTTGCCTCTCTCCCCCTCTCTCTGGCTTCTTGCCCCGTTTTTAAACGTCTTCCCTCTCTTCCCTGTTGGCCGTGTGATCTTTAGCCTTTCTCCATCTCTTTCTGCCCAGCTCTCTGTGTCTATCGTTAATTCTTCCCTCTCTGCCCTGTAGCCTGTAGCGTTTGTCCTTTCTGGCTTCCCCATGTCCCTATTTTAGAATTGTTTCGCTCTTCTTTCTGTACGCATTGCGATTCCTTTTGCTCTCCATCTCCCTTTTGGTGTATTTTCTTTTTCCTCTGGCTCCCTGTCCCTAATGGTTAATTTTCTCCCTTCTCATGATCTGTACCACGTAGCCCCATGGTTTGTTTTGTGGTGTTCCCTCCCCGGCCCCTTCCCTCTGTCGTTGGCTCTCTCGGATCCCTGTCCCCGTGGCTTCATTCTTCCCTCTCTGCCCTGTTCTTGTTGCTTTTCTTGTCTTCCTCCATCTCGCTCGCTCAGCTTTCTGCCCCTATTCTTCTTTCCTCACTCGCTGTCGTGCTGCCTGCCCCAGGTTCTTTGTGCGTTTCCAGCCTGCTCCTCATCCTTCTTTGTTGGTCTCTGTCCTGCTCGTCCCTCTTTCTGCTGCCTCTCTTCCCCTCTCTCTGCTGCTTTTATCTCCACCTCAGTCAGGCTCCCTGTCCTTCTCTGGCCATCCTGTTCCCTGCCTCGTGCCTTCTCACTACACGCACACACGCCCCCCCAACCCGTCCAGCCACATGCCGCTTTTCTCTTCTCTCCTCCTACTGTCCTGTGCCCTGCTCCTCACCTTTGGTGGCCTCCCTCTCTGCCCAGCAGCCTCTCGCTCCAGGAGCCAGGCGACCGACCGTCCGCTCCCTGCCAAACCAGGACAAGCGCGTGCCGTGGTTTAGCCCCAGCTGGCAACTCTGCACCAGGGAGCTGCTTGCTCGCTCCACCCTCAGTGGGCTGGGGGAGAGAGCTGGAAGGGTAAAAGTGAGAAAACTCATGGGTGTTTAATAGGTAGAGTAACAGCTGTGCATGGAAGCAAATCAAGGAATTAATTCACACTCCTTTTCGGTGGGCAGGTGTTGAGCCTTCTCTGGGAAAGCAGGGCTCTATCATGTGTAATGGTTACTTAGGGAGTGAAATGCCGTAGCCCCTAAGGCCTCCCCCTTCTCCCCCAGCTGCATGTACTCAGCGTGATGTCAAATGGTATGGAATAGCCCTTTGGTCAGTTAGCTGGGAAAGCTTTCCCAGCTGTGTCCTCTGCCAGCCTACTTGCTGGTGGGGCACTGAGAGAACCAGAAGAGGCTCTGACTGTGGAAGCAGTGCTCAGCACATCTCTACATTGTTAACGCTGTTTTGAACATAAATCCAAAACTTATCCTTTCCTAGCTACTATGGAGAAAATGAGCACTATCCTAGCCAAAACCAGCTCCGTGCGGCTCCGGCAACGGCGGCCGAGGTGGCCTGGGGGCAGGGGGAGCGTTGGGGACCCTGAGCCACGAATCGCTCCTGGGACTTGTTACATGCACGCTGCCTGCGCAAACACTTGCCCTCTCCTTTGCCCTCGGGGCTGCGTTTGCGCTCCCTTTGCGTGGGGCAGGGGGCTGTGATGGAGCCCTGGGGAGAAGGTGGTGCACTGTGGGGGTGGGGGAGGGGCCCCCCGTTGCTGCTGTGCCTCAGCTGCGGGCGGGGGCTGGATGGAGGAGCCCCAGGTGCGGGCAGTGGGGCTGCCGGTGCCGGCTCCTACCTGGAAAAGGGGTGGTGCCCTGCTCCGGGGGGCCAGTGTGAGCCGAGGGCGGGACGGGGCGGAGCTGTGGCCGAGCGTCAGCGGGCTGCGACTGTAGCGAGGGAGGAGGTGAGCGGGGGCTGGGTGGTGGACGGCTGCGTCCCGGGTAAAGCCCCGAGGAGGGCTGCGGCGGGGCAGCGCCGGGTCGGAGCGGGCTGTGGGGAGAGCGAGGCTGTGCTGAGGGCTCGGTGGGGCTTCCGGGTGCATCGGCGGGAAGAACGGTGCCCCGAAGGGTCAGAGAGCGGGGAGGGCGGGCTCGCGGCGTGCCGGGAGCTGTAGTCCCTGTGGCGCGCGGCTGCCGGCCCTGTCACGTGGTTCGCCGGGGCGCGGCGGGAGGCGCGGTGTTCCGGCGCTCGGGTGCCGGGCGGCCGTGCCGCGTGCGGTACGCGAGGTGTATTTTTGGGGTTGGATTCGTGTTGATTTCTGGGGGCTTCCAGGTGCGGCCGCTCCCCGAGAAGCGGTGAGTTACCCGGGAGCTGACAGAAGGGAGGAGGAGGATGCTCTTTTCCCCTGCCCAGGGCGCAGAAGATGGCCGCCTCCCCGGCTCACCGGAGCTCCCCCTCAGCCTCCCCTGGCCCGCCTTGCCCGCGCGCCTGCCCTCCCCTCCCGCCCCCCGCGCCTGCTCCCCCCGCCCGCCTGCCCCCCCCGCGCCTGCTCCCCCCGCCCGCCTGCCCCCCCCCGCCCCGCGCGCCTGCTCCCCCCGCCCGCCTGCCCCCCCCCGCCCCGCGCGCTTGCCTCGCCCCGCGCACCTGCTCCCCCCGCCCGCCTGCCCCGCGCGCCTGCTTCGACCCGCGCGCCTGCCCCCTCCCCCCACCCCGCGCGCCTGCCCCCCCCCCCCGCCCCGCGCGCCTGCCCCCAGCTCCGGCACCTCCTCTGAAGCGTGCTGCGTGGCCCTAGGCCGCCCCCAGGCCCTGTCGTGAAGGCAGCGAGCCGGCCCTCAAGCGCACGGGATTCCCCCTCGGCGCAGGGGCCCTTAGCAGTAGCGCGGGGAAGGAGCGGTGTGTCCAGAAGCCCCTGCGGAAGGAGAGGCTTTGGTCAAGGTCGATCGACGGTAATGACGGTCGCTGTTTCTTCTTTCCCTCTCCCAGAGACCTTGCTGCGGACGTGGTTGTCTGTCCTTCCCCCGGGGATGCCGTTGACTGTGGCCGTCTCAGGCTTGCGTGGCTTCTCTCTGCCCGGCCTCGCCGTCCTTGCAGCGCGGGGCCGAAAAGGGATAGACAAAGCCCTTCCCAGCTGTGGACAGGAGCTGCCTCGGCTGAAGCTGGCGATGCCAACGAAAGGTAAAGAAGAAGAAATTGAAGGCGCTCTGGCTGCCACCTGCCTTCCTGCCGCAGGCAAGAGAGAGCCTGTCCCTGCAGGTGAGGAAGGAAGGATCCCCCTTCATAGTCCGCAGCGGGCCAGGCCACCAACGTGCACCGCAGGGTCTGTACGCATAACCCGGAGTTCGGTACGGGCGTGTAGTGCACGAGCGAGCTAGGCCACGTGCCTAGGAAGCCTCATCTTGTAAGAGCTGTAAGACACCCATGTATTCTCTTTAGGTGGAGGATGGCCTAGAGTCTGGAGCTGCAGAAGAGGCAGGGAGGAGGGAAGGGGAAAGAAGCATCTGAACGGCTAAATTGTGCCAGCAGCGCTGAGAGCGAGAGTTGCGGTGAGTCCTGGGCCACTGGGGCCCTGTTGCCTCTCTTGTGCGTCCTGGGCCCTCCCTGTCTCTCCCCTGGCCCCCTCTCTTTCCTTACCTGCTGCAAAATTATTTCTTTTTTGCGTTCCCCCCGCACCTTCTTTCTCCATCTCGCTCTGAGTGGCTCCCTGCCTCCCTGTCTTTTCAGTCCTCCCTCTCTCTGTCCTGTAGCGTGTGGCTACTTTTTCTTTCTCTGCCTCTCTCTGCCTGGCTCTGGCTCCGTTTTTTTGTATTCCTCCTGCTCTGTCCTGTAGCCTGTCGGTATTTTGTCTTTCTCTGGCTCTCTTAGTCTGACTCCCTGTGTTACCAAAAATCGTGGTAAAATTGGAAACAACTCTGTAACACCAATTTAGTATTAAAGAGCAGGCATTCTTTATTCACGGCGCCGGATGCACGGGGGATCGCTCCTCCTAACGTGCGTACCTCACACACCTTTCCCCTACAATTTATAGCTCAAAATTTTACGTAGTCAGACGTATTCATTATTGTCCTGTCTACTGATTGGTACAAACTTGCTCGTTCCTTATGTAAATTACTGCGCAGGCTCGGTTGTCCTCTTCTGAGTAGGTGGTGTTACTTGGGTCGGTGGTGGTCCGTGAGTCGGTGGTCGCGATCTTCCCCCTGCCGGAATTACCTTTTGTGGTGTTCCCTCCCCGGCCCCTTCCCTCCGTCGTTGGCTGTCTCGGATCCCTGTCCCCGTGGCTTCATTCTTCCCTCTCTGCCCTGTTCTTGTTGCTTTTCTTGTCTTCCTCCATCTCGCTCGCTCAGCTTTCTGCCCCTATTCTTCTTTCCTCACTCGCTGTCGTGCTGCCTGCCCCAGGTTCTTTGTGCGTTTCCAGCCTGCTCCTCATCATTCTTTCTTAGTCTCTGTCCTGCTCTTCCCTCTTTCTGCTGCCTCTCTTCCCCTCTCTGCTGCTTTTATCTCCACCTCTGACAGGCTCCCTCTCTGTGTTCTAGTTCCAAGTTCTCTTTCACATAGACCCGTGCTGTTTGTTTGTCCTCATCTCTCTGTCCAGCTCCTTGCTGCTATATTTTATTTCCTCGTCTCCTCCCTCTCTGTCTTGGTAGCCCATTGCTGTTGGTTTTTTCACTTGTTTCTTCGTTTGTCTCTGTCTGCCTCCCAGTGCCTGATCTTTAATTCCTCCTTCCCCGTAGGCCGCTGTTCCTTTTTTCCATACTACATTGTGTTCTCTTTGGCCGCCTTTTCTTATTCATCGGTTCCCTCCTCGCTGCCCCGTGGCCCGTCCCCATTTTATTGTTGCCTCTCTCCCTCTCTCTGGCTTCTTGCCCCTGTTTTTAAACTTCCTGCCTCTCTTCCCTGTTGGCCGTGTGATCTTTAGCCTTTCTCCATCTCTTTCCGCCCAGCTCTCCATGTCTATTCGTTAATTCTTCCCTCTCTGCCCTGTAGCCTGTAGCGGTTGTCCTTTCTGGCTTCCCCATGTCCCTATTTTAGAATTGTTTCGCTCTTCTTTCTGTACGCATTGCGATTCCTTTTGCTCTCCATCTCCCTTTTGGTGTATTTTCTTTTTCCTCTGGCTCCCTGTCCCTAATGGTTAATTCTCTCCCTGCTCATGCTCTGTACCACGTAGCCCCATGGTTTGTTTTGAGGTCTTCCCTACCCCGGCCCCTTCCCTCCGTCGTTGGCTCTCTCGGCTCCCTGTCCCCGTGGCTTCATTCTTCCCTCTCTGCCCTGTTCTTGTTGCTTTTCTTGTCTTTCTCCATCTCGCTCGCTCAGCTTTCTGCCCCTATTCTTCTTTCCTCACTCGCTGTCGTGCTGCCTGCCCCAGGTTCTTTGTGCGTTTCCAGCCTGCTCCTCATCGTTCTTTCTTGGTCTCTGTCCTGCTCTTACCTCTTTCTGCTGCCTCTCTTCCCCTCTCTGCTGCTTTTATCTCCACCTCTGACAGGCTCCCTCTCTGTGTTCTAATTCCAAGTTCTCTTTCACATAGACCCGTGCTGTTTGTTTGTCCTCAACTCTCTCTGTCCCGCTCCTTGCTGCTATATTTCCTCGTCTCCTCCCTCTCTGTCTTGGTAGCCCATTGCTGTTGGTTTTTTCACTTGTTTCTTCGTTTGTCTCTGTCTGCCTCCCAGTGCCTGATCTTTAATTCCTCCTTCCCCGTAGGCCGCTGTTCCTTTTTTCCATACTACATTGTGTTCTCTTTGGCCTCCTTTTCTTATTCATCGGTTCCCTCCTCACTGCCCCGTGGCCCGTCCCCATTTTATTGTTGCCTCTCTCCCCCTCTCTCTGGCTTCTTGCCCCTGTTTTTAAACGTCTTCCCTCTCTTCCCTGTTGGCCGTGTGATCTTTAGCCTTTCTCCATCTCTTTCTGCCCAGCTCTCTGTGTCTATCGTTAATTCTTCCCTCTCTGCCCTGTAGCCTGTAGCGGTTGTCCTTTCTGGCTTCCCCATGTCCCTATTTTAGAAATGTTTCGCTCTTCTTTCTGTACGCATTGCGATTCCTTTTGCTCTCCATCTCCCTTTTGGTGTATTTTCTTTTTCCTCTGGCTCCCTGTCCCTAATGGTTAATTCTCTCCCTGCTCATGCTCTGTACCACGTAGCCCCATGGTTTGTTTTGTGGTGTTCCCTCCCCGGCCCCTTCCCTCCGTCGTTGGCTCTCTCGGATCCCTGTCCCCGTGGCTTCATTCTCTCCTCTCTGCCCTGTTCTTGTCGCTTTTCTTGTCTTTCTCCATCTCGCTCGCTTCAGCTTTCTGCCCCATTCTTCTTTCCTCCCTCGCTGTCATGCTGCCTGCCCCAGGTTCTTTGTGCGTTTCCAGCCTGCTCCTCACCGTTCTTTCTTGGTCTCTGTCCTGCTCTTCCCTCTTTCTGCTGCCTCTCTTCCCCTCTCTGCTGCTTTTATCGCCACCTCTGACAGGCTCCCTCTCTGTGTTCTAATTCCAAGTTCTCTTTCACATAGACCCGTGCTGTTTGTTTGTCCTCAACTCTCTCTGTCCCGCTCCTTGCTGCTATGTTTTATTGCCCAATTTCCTCCCTCTCTGTCTTGGTAGCCCATTGCTGTTGGTTTTTTCACTTGTTTCTTCGTTTGTCTCTGTCTGCCTCCCAGTGCCTGATCTTTAATTCCTCCTTCCCCGTAGGCCGCTGTTCCTTTTTTCCATACTACATTGTGTTCTCTTTGGCTGCCTTTTCTTATTCATCGGTTCCCTCCTCGCTGCCCCGTGGCCCGTCCCCATTTTATTGTTGCCTCTCTCCCTCTCTCTGGCTTCTTGCCCCTGTTTTTAAACTTCCTGCCTCTCTTCCCTGTTGGCCGTGTGATCTTTAGCCTTTCTCCATCTCTTTCCGCCCAGCTCTCCATGTCTATTCGTTAATTCTTCCCTCTCTGCCCTGTAGCCTGTAGCTTTTGTCCTTTCTGGCTTCCCCATGTCCCTATTTTAGAATTGTTTCGCTCTTCTTTCTGTACGCATTGCGATTCCTTTTGCTCTCCATCTCCCTTTTGGTGTATTTTCTTTTTCCTCTGGCTCCCTGTCCCTAATGGTTAATTCTCTCCCTGCTCATGCTCTGTACCACGTAGCCCCATGGTTTGTTTTGAGGTCTTCCCTACCCCGGCCCCTTCCCTCCGTCGTTGGCTCTCTCGGCTCCCTGTCCCCGTGGCTTCATTCTTCCCTCTCTGCCCTGTTCTTGTTGCTTTTCTTGTCTTTCTCCATCTCGCTCGCTCAGCTTTCTGCCCCTATTCTTCTTTCCTCACTCGCTGTCGTGCTGCCTGCCCCAGGTTCTTTGTGCGTTTCCAGCCTGCTCCTCATCGTTCTTTCTTGGTCTCTGTCCTGCTCTTCCCTCTTTCTGCTGCCTCTCTTCCCCTCTCTGCTGCTTTTATCTCCACCTCTGACAGGCTCCCTCTCTGTGTTCTAATTCCAAGTTCTCTTTCACATAGACCCGTGCTGTTTGTTTGTCCTCAACTCTCTCTGTCCCGCTCCTTGCTGCTATGTTTTATTGCCCAATTTCCTCCCTCTCTGTCTTGGTAGCCCATTGCTGTTGGTTTTTTCACTTGTTTCTTCGTTTGTCTCTGTCTGCCTCCCAGTGCCTGATCTTTAATTCCTCCTTCCCCGTAGGCCGCTGTTCCTTTTTTCCATACTACATTGTGTTCTCTTTGGCCTCCTTTTCTTATTCATCGGTTCCCTCCTCGCTGCCCCGTGGCCCGTCCCCATTTTATTGTTGCCTCTCTCCCCCTCTCTGGCTTCTTGCCCCTGTTTTTAAACGTCTTCCCTCTTGGCCGTGTGATCTTTAGCCTTTCTCCATCTCTTTCTGCCCAGCTCTCTGTGTCTATCGTTAATTCTTCCCTCTCTGCCCTGTAGCCTGTAGCGGTTGTCCTTTCTGGCTTCCCCATGTCCCTGTTTTAGAATTGTTTCGCTCTTCTTTCTGTACGCATTGCGATTCCTTTTGCTCTCCATCTCCCTTTTGGTGTATTTTCTTTTTCCTCTGGCTCCCTGTCCCTAATGGTTAATTCTCTCCCTGCTCATGCTCTGTACCACGTAGCCCCATGGTTTGTTTTGAGGTGTTCCCTACCCCGGCCCCTTCCCTCTGTCGTTGGCTCTCTCGGATCCCTGTCCCCGTGGCTTCATTCTTCCCTCTCTGCCCTGTTCTTGTCGCTTTTCTTGTCTTTCTCCATCTTGCTCGGTTCAGCTTTCTGCCCCTATTCTTCTTTCCTCCCTCGCTGTTGTGCTGCCTGCCCCAGGTTCTTTGTGCGTTTCCAGCCTGCTCCTCACCGTTCTTTCTTGGTCTCTGTCCTGCTCTTACCTCTTTCTGCTGCCTCTCTTCCCCTCTCTGCTGCTTTTATCTCCACCTCTGACAGGCTCCCTCTCTGTGTTCTAATTCCATGTTCTCTTTCACATAGACCCGTGCTGTTTGCTTGTCCTCAACTCTCTCTGTCCCGCTCCTTGCTGCTATGTTTTATTGCCGAATTTCCTCCCTCTCTGTCTTGGTAGCCCATTGCTGTTGGTTTTTTCACTTGTTTCTTCGTTTGTCTCTGTCTGCCTCCCAGTGCCTGATCTTTAATTCCTCCTTCCCCGTAGGCCGCTGTTCCTTTTTTCCATACTACATTGTGTTCTCTTTGGCCTCCTTTTCTTATTCATCGGTTCCCTCCTCGCTGCCCCGTGGCCCGTCCCCATTTTATTGTTGCCTCTCTCCCCCTCTCTCTGGCTTCTTGCCCCGTTTTTAAACGTCTTCCCTCTCTTCCCTGTTGGCCGTGTGATCTTTAGCCTTTCTCCATCTCTTTCTGCCCAGCTCTCTGTGTCTATCGTTAATTCTTCCCTCTCTGCCCTGTAGCCTGTAGCGTTTGTCCTTTCTGGCTTCCCCATGTCCCTATTTTAGAATTGTTTCGCTCTTCTTTCTGTACGCATTGCGATTCCTTTTGCTCTCCATCTCCCTTTTGGTGTATTTTCTTTTTCCTCTGGCTCCCTGTCCCTAATGGTTAATTTTCTCCCTTCTCATGATCTGTACCACGTAGCCCCATGGTTTGTTTTGTGGTGTTCCCTCCCCGGCCCCTTCCCTCTGTCGTTGGCTCTCTCGGATCCCTGTCCCCGTGGCTTCATTCTTCCCTCTCTGCCCTGTTCTTGTTGCTTTTCTTGTCTTCCTCCATCTCGCTCGCTCAGCTTTCTGCCCCTATTCTTCTTTCCTCACTCGCTGTCGTGCTGCCTGCCCCAGGTTCTTTGTGCGTTTCCAGCCTGCTCCTCATCCTTCTTTGTTGGTCTCTGTCCTGCTCGTCCCTCTTTCTGCTGCCTCTCTTCCCCTCTCTCTGCTGCTTTTATCTCCACCTCAGTCAGGCTCCCTGTCCTTCTCTGGCCATCCTGTTCCCTGCCTCGTGCCTTCTCACTACACGCACACACGCCCCCCCAACCCGTCCAGCCACATGCCGCTTTTCTCTTCTCTCCTCCTACTGTCCTGTGCCCTGCTCCTCACCTTTGGTGGCCTCCCTCTCTGCCCAGCAGCCTCTCGCTCCAGGAGCCAGGCGACCGACCGTCCGCTCCCTGCCAAACCAGGACAAGCGCGTGCCGTGGTTTAGCCCCAGCTGGCAACTCTGCACCAGGGAGCTGCTTGCTCGCTCCACCCTCAGTGGGCTGGGGGAGAGAGCTGGAAGGGTAAAAGTGAGAAAACTCATGGGTGTTTAATAGGTAGAGTAACAGCTGTGCATGGAAGCAAATCAAGGAATTAATTCACACTCCTTTTCGGTGGGCAGGTGTTGAGCCTTCTCTGGGAAAGCAGGGCTCTATCATGTGTAATGGTTACTTAGGGAGTGAAATGCCGTAGCCCCTAAGGCCTCCCCCTTCTCCCCCAGCTGCATGTACTCAGCGTGATGTCAAATAATGGTATGGAATAGCCCTTTGGTCAGTTAGCTGGGAAAGCTTTCCCAGCTGTGTCCTCTGCCAGCCTACTTGCTGGTGGGGCACTGAGAGAACCAGAAGAGGCTCTGACTGTGGAAGCAGTGCTCAGCACATCTCTACATTGTTAACGCTGTTTTGAACATAAATCCAAAACTTATCCTTTCCTAGCTACTATGGAGAAAATGAGCACTATCCTAGCCAAAACCAGCTCCGTGCGGCTCCGGCAACGGCGGCCGAGGTGGCCTGGGGGCAGGGGGAGCGTTGGGGACCCTGAGCCACGAATCGCTCCTGGGACTTGTTACATGCACGCTGCCTGCGCAAACACTTGCCCTCTCCTTTGCCCTCGGGGCTGCGTTTGCGCTCCCTTTGCGTGGGGCAGGGGGCTGTGATGGAGCCCTGGGGAGAAGGTGGTGCACTGTGGGGGTGGGGGAGGGGCCCCCCGTTGCTGCTGTGCCTCAGCTGCGGGCGGGGGCTGGATGGAGGAGCCCCAGGTGCGGGCAGTGGGGCTGCCGGTGCCGGCTCCTACCTGGAAAAGGGGTGGTGCCCTGCTCCGGGGGGCCAGTGTGAGCCGAGGGCGGGACGGGGCGGAGCTGTGGCCGAGCGTCAGCGGGCTGCGACTGTAGCGAGGGAGGAGGTGAGCGGGGGCTGGGTGGTGGACGGCTGCGTCCCGGGTAAAGCCCCGAGGAGGGCTGCGGCGGGGCAGCGCCGGGTCGGAGCGGGCTGTGGGGAGAGCGAGGCTGTGCTGAGGGCTCGGTGGGGCTTCCGGGTGCATCGGCGGGAAGAACGGTGCCCCGAAGGGTCAGAGAGCGGGAGGGCGGGCTCGCGGCGTGCCGGGAGCTGTAGTCCCTGTGGCGCGCGGCTGCCGGCCCTGTCACGTGGTTCGCCGGGGCGCGGCGGGAGGCGCGGTGTTCCGGCGCTCGGGTGCCGGGCGGCCGTGCCGCGTGCGGTACGCGAGGTGTATTTTTGGGGTTGGATTCGTGTTGATTTCTGGGGGCTTCCAGGTGCGGCCGCTCCCGAGAAGCGGTGAGTTACCCGGGAGCTGACAGAAGGGAGGAGGAGGATGCTCTTTTCCCCTGCCAGGGCGCAGAAGATGGCCGCCTCCCCGGCTCACCGGAGCTCCCCCTCAGCCTCCCCTGGCCCGCCTTGCCCGCGCGCCTGCCCTCCCCTCCCGCCCCCCGCGCCTGCTCCCCCCGCCCGCCTGCCCCCCCCCGCGCCTGCTCCCCCCGCCCGCCTGCCCCCCCCCGCCCCGCGCGCCTGCTCCCCCCGCCCGCCTGCCCCCCCCCGCCCCGCGCGCTTGCCTCGCCCCGCGCACCTGCTCCCCCCGCCAGCCTGCCCCGCGCGCCTGCTTCGACCCGCGCGCCTGCCCCCTCCCCCCCACCCCGCGCGCCTGCCCCCCCCCCCCCCCGCCCCGCGCGCCTGCCCCCAGCTCCGGCACCTCCTCTGAAGCGTGCTGCGTAGCCCTAGGCCGCCCCCAGGCCCTGTCGTGAAGGCAGCGAGCCGGCCCTCAAGCGCACGGGATTCCCCCTCGGCGCAGGGGCCCTTAGCAGTAGCGCGGGGAAGGAGCGGTGTGTCCAGAAGCCCCTGCGGAAGGAGAGGCTTTGGTCAAGGTCGATCGACGGTAATGACGGTCGCTGTTTCTTCTTTCCCTCTCCCAGAGACCTTGCTGCGGACGTGGTTGTCTGTCCTTCCCCCGGGGATGCCGTTGACTGTGGCCGTCTCAGGCTTGCGTGGCTTCTCTCTGCCCGGCCTCGCGTCCTTGCAGCGCGGGGCCGAAAAGGGATAGACAAAGCCCTTCCCAGCTGTGGACAGGAGCTGCCTCGGCTGAAGCTGGCGATGCCAACGAAAGGTAAAGAAGAAGAAATTGAAGGCGCTCTGGCTGCCACCTGCCTTCCTGCCGCAGGCAAGAGAGAGCCTGTCCCTGCAGGTGAGGAAGGAAGGATCCCCCTTCATAGTCCGCAGCGGGCCAGGCCACCAACGTGCACCGCAGGGTCTGTACGCATAACCCGGAGTTCGGTACGGGCGTGTAGTGCACGAGCGAGCTAGGCCACGTGCCTAGGAAGCCTCATCTTGTAAGAGCTGTAAGACACCCATGTATTCTCTTTAGGTGGAGGATGGCCTAGAGTCTGGAGCTGCAGAAGAGGCAGGGAGGAGGGAAGGGGAAAGAAGCATCTGAACGGCTAAATTGTGCCAGCAGCGCTGAGAGCGAGAGTTGCGGTGAGTCCTGGGCCACTGGGGCCCTGTTGCCTCTCTTGTGCGTCCTGGCCCTCCCTGTCTCTCCCCTGGCCCCCTCTCTTTCCTTACCTGCTGCAAAATTATTTTTTTTTGCGTTCCCCCCGCACCTTCTTTCTCCATCTCGCTCTGAGTGGCTCCCTGCCTCCCTGTCTTTTCAGTCCTCCCTCTCTCTGTCCTGTAGCGTGTGGCTACTTTTTCTTTCTCTGCCTCTCTCTGCCTGGCTCTGGCTCCGTTTTTTTGTATTCCTCCTGCTCTGTCCTGTAGCCTGTCGGTATTTTGTCTTTCTCTGGCTCTCTTGGTCTGACTCCCTGTGTTACCAAAAATCGTGGTAAAATTGGAAACAACTCTGTAACACCAATTTAGTATTAAAGAGCAGGCATTCTTTATTCACGGCGCCGGATGCACGGGGGATCGCTCCTCCTAACGTGCGTACCTCACACACCTTTCCCCTACAATTTATAGCTCAAAATTTTACGTAGTCAGACGTATTCATTATTGTCCTGTCTACTGATTGGTACAAACTTGCTCGTTCCTTATGTAAATTACTGCGCAGGCTCGGTTGTCCTCTTCTGAGTAGGTGGTGTTACTTGGGTCGGTGGTGGTCCGTGAGTCGGTGGTCGCGATCTTCCCCCTGCCGGAATTACCTTTTGTGGTGTTCCCTCCCCGGCCCCTTCCCTCCGTCGTTGGCTGTCTCGGATCCCTGTCCCCGTGGCTTCATTCTTCCCTCTCTGCCCTGTTCTTGTTGCTTTTCTTGTCTTCCTCCATCTCGCTCGCTCAGCTTTCTGCCCCTATTCTTCTTTCCTCACTCGCTGTCGTGCTGCCTGCCCCAGGTTCTTTGTGCGTTTCCAGCCTGCTCCTCATCATTCTTTCTTAGTCTCTGTCCTGCTCTTCCCTCTTTCTGCTGCCTCTCTTCCCCTCTCTGCTGCTTTTATCTCCACCTCTGACAGGCTCCCTCTCTGTGTTCTAGTTCCAAGTTCTCTTTCACATAGACCCGTGCTGTTTGTTTGTCCTCATCTCTCTGTCCAGCTCCTTGCTGCTATATTTTATTTCCTCGTCTCCTCCCTCTCTGTCTTGGTAGCCCATTGCTGTTGGTTTTTTCACTTGTTTCTTCGTTTGTCTCTGTCTGCCTCCCAGTGCCTGATCTTTAATTCCTCCTTCCCCGTAGGCCGCTGTTCCTTTTTTCCATGCTACATTGTGTTCTCTTTGGCCGCCTTTTCTTATTCATCGGTTCCCTCCTCGCTGCCCCGTGGCCCGTCCCCATTTTATTGTTGCCTCTCTCCCTCTCTCTGGCTTCTTGCCCCTGTTTTTAAACTTCCTGCCTCTCTTCCCTGTTGGCCGTGTGATCTTTAGCCTTTCTCCATCTCTTTCCGCCCAGCTCTCCATGTCTATTCGTTAATTCTTCCCTCTCTGCCCTGTAGCCTGTAGCGGTTGTCCTTTCTGGCTTCCCCATGTCCCTATTTTAGAATTGTTTCGCTCTTCTTTCTGTACGCATTGCGATTCCTTTTGCTCTCCATCTCCCTTTTGGTGTATTTTCTTTTTCCTCTGGCTCCCTGTCCCTAATGGTTAATTCTCTCCCTGCTCATGCTCTGTACCACGTAGCCCCATGGTTTGTTTTGAGGTCTTCCCTACCCCGGCCCCTTCCCTCCGTCGTTGGCTCTCTCGGCTCCCTGTCCCCGTGGCTTCATTCTTCCCTCTCTGCCCTGTTCTTGTTGCTTTTCTTGTCTTTCTCCATCTCGCTCGCTCAGCTTTCTGCCCCTATTCTTCTTTCCTCACTCGCTGTTGTGCTGCCTGCCCCAGGTTCTTTGTGCGTTTCCAGCCTGCTCCTCATCGTTCTTTCTTGGTCTCTGTCCTGCTCTTCCCTCTTTCTGCTGCCTCTCTTCCCCTCTCTGCTGCTTTTATCTCCACCTCTGACAGGCTCCCTCTCTGTGTTCTAATTCCAAGTTCTCTTTCACATAGACCCGTGCTGTTTGTTTGTCCTCAACTCTCTCTGTCCCGCTCCTTGCTGCTATATTTCCTCGTCTCCTCCCTCTCTGTCTTGGTAGCCCATTGCTGTTGGTTTTTTCACTTGTTTCTTCGTTTGTCTCTGTCTGCCTCCCAGTGCCTGATCTTTAATTCCTCCTTCCCCGTAGGCCGCTGTTCCTTTTTTCCATACTACATTGTGTTCTCTTTGGCCTCCTTTTCTTATTCATCGGTTCCCTCCTCACTGCCCCGTGGCCCGTCCCCATTTTATTGTTGCCTCTCTCCCCCTCTCTCTGGCTTCTTGCCCCTGTTTTTAAACGTCTTCCCTCTCTTCCCTGTTGGCCGTGTGATCTTTAGCCTTTCTCCATCTCTTTCTGCCCAGCTCTCTGTGTCTATCGTTAATTCTTCCCTCTCTGCCCTGTAGCCTGTAGCGGTTGTCCTTTCTGGCTTCCCCATGTCCCTATTTTAGAAATGTTTCGCTCTTCTTTCTGTACGCATTGCGATTCCTTTTGCTCTCCATCTCCCTTTTGGTGTATTTTCTTTTTCCTCTGGCTCCCTGTCCCTAATGGTTAATTCTCTCCCTGCTCATGCTCTGTACCACGTAGCCCCATGGTTTGTTTTGAGGTCTTCCCTACCCCGGCCCCTTCCCTCCGTCGTTGGCTCTCTCGGATCCCTGTCCCCGTGGCTTCATTCTCTCCTCTCTGCCCTGTTCTTGTCGCTTTTCTTGTCTTTCTCCATCTTGCTCGGTTCAGCTTTCTGCCCCTAGTCTTCTTTCCTCACTCGCTGTCGTGCTGCCTGCCCCAGGTTCTTTGTGCGTTTCCAGCCTGCTCCTCACCGTTCTTTCTTGGTCTCTGTCCTGCTCTTCCCTCTTTCTGCTGCCTCTCTTCCCCTCTCTGCTGCTTTTATCTCCACCTCTGACAGGCTCCCTCTCTGTGTTCTAATTCCAAGTTCTCTTTCACATAGACCCGTGCTGTTTGTTTGTCCTCAACTCTCTCTGTCCCGCTCCTTGCTGCTATGTTTTATTGCCCAATTTCCTCCCTCTCTGTCTTGGTAGCCCATTGCTGTTGGTTTTTTCACTTGTTTCTTCGTTTGTCTCTGTCTGCCTCCCAGTGCCTGATCTTTAATTCCTCCTTCCCCGTAGGCCGCTGTTCCTTTTTTCCATACTACATTGTGTTCTCTTTGGCCTCCTTTTCTTATTCATCGGTTCCCTCCTCGCTGCCCCGTGGCCCGTCCCCATTTTATTGTTGCCTCTCTCCCCCTCTCTCTGGCTTCTTGCCCCTGTTTTTAAACGTCTTCCCTCTCTTCCCTGTTGGCCGTGTGATCTTTAGCCTTTCTCCATCTCTTTCTGCCCAGCTCTCTGTGTCTATCGTTAATTCTTCCCTCTCTGCCCTGTAGCCTGTAGCGGTTGTCCTTTCTGGCTTCCCCATGTCCCTATTTTAGAATTGTTTCGTTCTTCTTTCTGTACGCATTGCGATTCCTTTTGCTCTCCATCTCCCTTTTGGTGTATTTTCTTTTTCCTCTGGCTCCCTGTCCCTAATGGTTAATTCTCTCCCTGCTCATGCTCTGTACCACGTAGCCCCATGGTTTGTTTTGAGGTGTTCCCTACCCCGGCCCCTTCCCTCTGTCGTTGGCTCTCTCGGATCCCTGTCCCCGTGGCTTCATTCTTCCCTCTCTGCCCTGTTCTTGTCGCTTTTCTTGTCTTTCTCCATCTTGCTCGGTTCAGCTTTCTGCCCCTATTCTTCTTTCCTCCCTCGCTGTTGTGCTGCCTGCCCCAGGTTCTTTGTGCGTTTCCAGCCTGCTCCTCACCGTTCTTTCTTGGTCTCTGTCCTGCTCTTACCTCTTTCTGCTGCCTCTCTTCCCCTCTCTGCTGCTTTTATCTCCACCTCTGACAGGCTCCCTCTCTGTGTTCTAATTCCATGTTCTCTTTCACATAGACCCGTGCTGTTTGCTTGTCCTCAACTCTCTCTGTCCCGCTCCTTGCTGCTATGTTTTATTGCCGAATTTCCTCCCTCTCTGTCTTGGTAGCCCATTGCTGTTGGTTTTTTCACTTGTTTCTTCGTTTGTCTCTGTCTGCCTCCCAGTGCCTGATCTTTAATTCCTCCTTCCCCGTAGGCCGCTGTTCCTTTTTTCCATACTACATTGTGTTCTCTTTGGCCTCCTTTTCTTATTCATCGGTTCCCTCCTCGCTGCCCCGTGGCCCGTCCCCATTTTATTGTTGCCTCTCTCCCCCTCTCTCTGGCTTCTTGCCCCGTTTTTAAACGTCTTCCCTCTCTTCCCTGTTGGCCGTGTGATCTTTAGCCTTTCTCCATCTCTTTCTGCCCAGCTCTCTGTGTCTATCGTTAATTCTTCCCTCTCTGCCCTGTAGCCTGTAGCGTTTGTCCTTTCTGGCTTCCCCATGTCCCTATTTTAGAATTGTTTCGCTCTTCTTTCTGTACGCATTGCGATTCCTTTTGCTCTCCATCTCCCTTTTGGTGTATTTTCTTTTTCCTCTGGCTCCCTGTCCCTAATGGTTAATTTTCTCCCTTCTCATGATCTGTACCACGTAGCCCCATGGTTTGTTTTGTGGTGTTCCCTCCCCGGCCCCTTCCCTCTGTCGTTGGCTCTCTCGGATCCCTGTCCCCGTGGCTTCATTCTTCCCTCTCTGCCCTGTTCTTGTTGCTTTTCTTGTCTTCCTCCATCTCGCTCGCTCAGCTTTCTGCCCCTATTCTTCTTTCCTCACTCGCTGTCGTGCTGCCTGCCCCAGGTTCTTTGTGCGTTTCCAGCCTGCTCCTCATCCTTCTTTGTTGGTCTCTGTCCTGCTCGTCCCTCTTTCTGCTGCCTCTCTTCCCCTCTCTCTGCTGCTTTTATCTCCACCTCAGTCAGGCTCCCTGTCCTTCTCTGGCCATCCTGTTCCCTGCCTCGTGCCTTCTCACTACACGCACACACGCCCCCCCAACCCGTCCAGCCACATGCCGCTTTTCTCTTCTCTCCTCCTACTGTCCTGTGCCCTGCTCCTCACCTTTGGTGGCCTCCCTCTCTGCCCAGCAGCCTCTCGCTCCAGGAGCCAGGCGACCGACCGTCCGCTCCCTGCCAAACCAGGACAAGCGCGTGCCGTGGTTTAGCCCCAGCTGGCAACTCTGCACCAGGGAGCTGCTTGCTCGCTCCACCCTCAGTGGGCTGGGGGAGAGAGCTGGAAGGGTAAAAGTGAGAAAACTCATGGGTGTTTAATAGGTAGAGTAACAGCTGTGCATGGAAGCAAATCAAGGAATTAATTCACACTCCTTTTCGGTGGGCAGGTGTTGAGCCTTCTCTGGGAAAGCAGGGCTCTATCATGTGTAATGGTTACTTAGGGAGTGAAATGCCGTAGCCCCTAAGGCCTCCCCCTTCTCCCCCAGCTGCATGTACTCAGCGTGATGTCAAATGGTATGGAATAGCCCTTTGGTCAGTTAGCTGGGAAAGCTTTCCCAGCTGTGTCCTCTGCCAGCCTACTTGCTGGTGGGGCACTGAGAGAACCAGAAGAGGCTCTGACTGTGGAAGCAGTGCTCAGCACATCTCTACATTGTTAACGCTGTTTTGAACATAAATCCAAAACTTATCCTTTCCTAGCTACTATGGAGAAAATGAGCACTATCCTAGCCAAAACCAGCTCCGTGCGGCTCCGGCAACGGCGGCCGAGGTGGCCTGGGGGCAGGGGGAGCGTTGGGGACCCTGAGCCACGAATCGCTCCTGGGACTTGTTACATGCACGCTGCCTGCGCAAACACTTGCCCTCTCCTTTGCCCTCGGGGCTGCGTTTGCGCTCCCTTTGCGTGGGGCAGGGGGCTGTGATGGAGCCCTGGGGAGAAGGTGGTGCACTGTGGGGGTGGGGGAGGGGCCCCCCGTTGCTGCTGTGCCTCAGCTGCGGGCGGGGGCTGGATGGAGGAGCCCCAGGTGCGGGCAGTGGGGCTGCCGGTGCCGGCTCCTACCTGGAAAAGGGGTGGTGCCCTGCTCCGGGGGGCCAGTGTGAGCCGAGGGCGGGACGGGGCGGAGCTGTGGCCGAGCGTCAGCGGGCTGCGACTGTAGCGAGGGAGGAGGTGAGCGGGGGCTGGGTGGTGGACGGCTGCGTCCCGGGTAAAGCCCCGAGGAGGGCTGCGGCGGGGCAGCGCCGGGTCGGAGCGGGCTGTGGGGAGAGCGAGGCTGTGCTGAGGGCTCGGTGGGGCTTCCGGGTGCATCGGCGGGAAGAACGGTGCCCCGAAGGGTCAGAGAGCGGGGAGGGCGGGCTCGCGGCGTGCCGGGAGCTGTAGTCCCTGTGGCGCGCGGCTGCCGGCCCTGTCACGTGGTTCGCCGGGGCGCGGCGGGAGGCGCGGTGTTCCGGCGCTCGGGTGCCGGGCGGCCGTGCCGCGTGCGGTACGCGAGGTGTATTTTTGGGGTTGGATTCGTGTTGATTTCTGGGGGCTTCCAGGTGCGGCCGCTCCCCGAGAAGCGGTGAGTTACCCGGGAGCTGACAGAAGGGAGGAGGAGGATGCTCTTTTCCCCTGCCCAGGGCGCAGAAGATGGCCGCCTCCCCGGCTCACCGGAGCTCCCCCTCAGCCTCCCCTGGCCCGCCTTGCCCGCGCGCCTGCCCTCCCCTCCCGCCCCCCGCGCCTGCTCCCCCCGCCCGCCTGCCCCCCCCCGCGCCTGCTCCCCCCGCCCGCCTGCCCCCCCCCCGCCCCGCGCGCCTGCTCCCCCCGCCCGCCTGCCCCCCCCCGCCCCGCGCGCCTGCTCCCCCCGCCCGCCTGCCCCCCCCCGCCCCGCGCGCTTGCCTCGCCCCGCGCACCTGCTCCCCCCGCCAGCCTGCCCCGCGCGCCTGCTTCGACCCGCGCGCCTGCCCCCTCCCCCCCACCCCGCGCGCCTGCCCCCCCCCCCCCCCCGCCCCGCGCGCCTGCCCCCAGCTCCGGCACCTCCTCTGAAGCGTGCTGCGTAGCCCTAGGCCGCCCCCAGGCCCTGTCGTGAAGGCAGCGAGCCGGCCCTCAAGCGCACGGGATTCCCCCTCGGCGCAGGGGCCCTTAGCAGTAGCGCGGGGAAGGAGCGGTGTGTCCAGAAGCCCCTGCGGAAGGAGAGGCTTTGGTCAAGGTCGATCGACGGTAATGACGGTCGCTGTTTCTTCTTTCCCTCTCCCAGAGACCTTGCTGCGGACGTGGTTGTCTGTCCTTCCCCCGGGGATGCCGTTGACTGTGGCCGTCTCAGGCTTGCGTGGCTTCTCTCTGCCCGGCCTCGCCGTCCTTGCAGCGCGGGGCCGAAAAGGGATAGACAAAGCCCTTCCCAGCTGTGGACAGGAGCTGCCTCGGCTGAAGCTGGCGATGCCAACGAAAGGTAAAGAAGAAGAAATTGAAGGCGCTCTGGCTGCCACCTGCCTTCCTGCCGCAGGCAAGAGAGAGCCTGTCCCTGCAGGTGAGGAAGGAAGGATCCCCCTTCATAGTCCGCAGCGGGCCAGGCCACCAACGTGCACCGCAGGGTCTGTACGCATAACCCGGAGTTCGGTACGGGCGTGTAGTGCACGAGCGAGCTAGGCCACGTGCCTAGGAAGCCTCATCTTGTAAGAGCTGTAAGACACCCATGTATTCTCTTTAGGTGGAGGATGGCCTAGAGTCTGGAGCTGCAGAAGAGGCAGGGAGGAGGGAAGGGGAAAGAAGCATCTGAACGGCTAAATTGTGCCAGCAGCGCTGAGAGCGAGAGTTGCGGTGAGTCCTGGGCCACTGGGGCCCTGTTGCCTCTCTTGTGCGTCCTGGGCCCTCCCTGTCTCTCCCCTGGCCCCCTCTCTTTCCTTACCTGCTGCAAAATTATTTTTTTTTTGCGTTCCCCCCGCACCTTCTTTCTCCATCTCGCTCTGAGTGGCTCCCTGCCTCCCTGTCTTTTCAGTCCTCCCTCTCTCTGTCCTGTAGCGTGTGGCTACTTTTTCTTTCTCTGCCTCTCTCTGCCTGGCTCTGGCTCCGTTTTTTTGTATTCCTCCTGCTCTGTCCTGTAGCCTGTCGGTATTTTGTCTTTCTCTGGCTCTCTTGGTCTGACTCCCTGTGTTACCAAAAATCGTGGTAAAATTGGAAACAACTCTGTAACACCAATTTAGTATTAAAGAGCAGGCATTCTTTATTCACGGCGCCGGATGCACGGGGGATCGCTCCTCCTAACGTGCGTACCTCACACACCTTTCCCCTACAATTTATAGCTCAAAATTTTACGTAGTCAGACGTATTCATTATTGTCCTGTCTACTGATTGGTACAAACTTGCTCGTTCCTTATGTAAATTACTGCGCAGGCTCGGTTGTCCTCTTCTGAGTAGGTGGTGTTACTTGGGTCGGTGGTGGTCCGTGAGTCGGTGGTCGCGATCTTCCCCCTGCCGGAATTACCTTTTGTGGTGTTCCCTCCCCGGCCCCTTCCCTCCGTCGTTGGCTGTCTCGGATCCCTGTCCCCGTGGCTTCATTCTTCCCTCTCTGCCCTGTTCTTGTTGCTTTTCTTGTCTTCCTCCATCTCGCTCGCTCAGCTTTCTGCCCCTATTCTTCTTTCCTCACTCGCTGTCGTGCTGCCTGCCCCAGGTTCTTTGTGCGTTTCCAGCCTGCTCCTCATCATTCTTTCTTAGTCTCTGTCCTGCTCTTCCCTCTTTCTGCTGCCTCTCTTCCCCTCTCTGCTGCTTTTATCTCCACCTCTGACAGGCTCCCTCTCTGTGTTCTAGTTCCAAGTTCTCTTTCACATAGACCCGTGCTGTTTGTTTGTCCTCATCTCTCTGTCCAGCTCCTTGCTGCTATATTTTATTTCCTCGTCTCCTCCCTCTCTGTCTTGGTAGCCCATTGCTGTTGGTTTTTTCACTTGTTTCTTCGTTTGTCTCTGTCTGCCTCCCAGTGCCTGATCTTTAATTCCTCCTTCCCCGTAGGCCGCTGTTCCTTTTTTCCATACTACATTGTGTTCTCTTTGGCCGCCTTTTCTTATTCATCGGTTCCCTCCTCGCTGCCCCGTGGCCCGTCCCCATTTTATTGTTGCCTCTCTCCCTCTCTCTGGCTTCTTGCCCCTGTTTTTAAACTTCCTGCCTCTCTTCCCTGTTGGCCGTGTGATCTTTAGCCTTTCTCCATCTCTTTCCGCCCAGCTCTCCATGTCTATTCGTTAATTCTTCCCTCTCTGCCCTGTAGCCTGTAGCGGTTGTCCTTTCTGGCTTCCCCATGTCCCTATTTTAGAATTGTTTCGCTCTTCTTTCTGTACGCATTGCGATTCCTTTTGCTCTCCATCTCCCTTTTGGTGTATTTTCTTTTTCCTCTGGCTCCCTGTCCCTAATGGTTAATTCTCTCCCTGCTCATGCTCTGTACCACGTAGCCCCATGGTTTGTTTTGAGGTCTTCCCTACCCCGGCCCCTTCCCTCCGTCGTTGGCTCTCTCGGCTCCCTGTCCCCGTGGCTTCATTCTTCCCTCTCTGCCCTGTTCTTGTTGCTTTTCTTGTCTTTCTCCATCTCGCTCGCTCAGCTTTCTGCCCCTATTCTTCTTTCCTCACTCGCTGTTGTGCTGCCTGCCCCAGGTTCTTTGTGCGTTTCCAGCCTGCTCCTCATCGTTCTTTCTTGGTCTCTGTCCTGCTCTTCCCTCTTTCTGCTGCCTCTCTTCCCCTCTCTGCTGCTTTTATCTCCACCTCTGACAGGCTCCCTCTCTGTGTTCTAATTCCAAGTTCTCTTTCACATAGACCCGTGCTGTTTGTTTGTCCTCAACTCTCTCTGTCCCGCTCCTTGCTGCTATATTTCCTCGTCTCCTCCCTCTCTGTCTTGGTAGCCCATTGCTGTTGGTTTTTTCACTTGTTTCTTCGTTTGTCTCTGTCTGCCTCCCAGTGCCTGATCTTTAATTCCTCCTTCCCCGTAGGCCGCTGTTCCTTTTTTCCATACTACATTGTGTTCTCTTTGGCCTCCTTTTCTTATTCATCGGTTCCCTCCTCACTGCCCCGTGGCCCGTCCCCATTTTATTGTTGCCTCTCTCCCCCTCTCTCTGGCTTCTTGCCCCTGTTTTTAAACGTCTTCCCTCTCTTCCCTGTTGGCCGTGTGATCTTTAGCCTTTCTCCATCTCTTTCTGCCCAGCTCTCTGTGTCTATCGTTAATTCTTCCCTCTCTGCCCTGTAGCCTGTAGCGGTTGTCCTTTCTGGCTTCCCCATGTCCCTATTTTAGAAATGTTTCGCTCTTCTTTCTGTACGCATTGCGATTCCTTTTGCTCTCCATCTCCCTTTTGGTGTATTTTCTTTTTCCTCTGGCTCCCTGTCCCTAATGGTTAATTCTCTCCCTGCTCATGCTCTGTACCACGTAGCCCCATGGTTTGTTTTGAGGTCTTCCCTACCCCGGCCCCTTCCCTCCGTCGTTGGCTCTCTCGGATCCCTGTCCCCGTGGCTTCATTCTCTCCTCTCTGCCCTGTTCTTGTCGCTTTTCTTGTCTTTCTCCATCTTGCTCGGTTCAGCTTTCTGCCCCTATTCTTCTTTCCTCACTCGCTGTCGTGCTGCCTGCCCCAGGTTCTTTGTGCGTTTCCAGCCTGCTCCTCACCGTTCTTTCTTGGTCTCTGTCCTGCTCTTCCCTCTTTCTGCTGCCTCTCTTCCCCTCTCTGCTGCTTTTATCTCCACCTCTGACAGGCTCCCTCTCTGTGTTCTAATTCCAAGTTCTCTTTCACATAGACCCGTGCTGTTTGTTTGTCCTCAACTCTCTCTGTCCCGCTCCTTGCTGCTATGTTTTATTGCCCAATTTCCTCCCTCTCTGTCTTGGTAGCCCATTGCTGTTGGTTTTTTCACTTGTTTCTTCGTTTGTCTCTGTCTGCCTCCCAGTGCCTGATCTTTAATTCCTCCTTCCCCGTAGGCCGCTGTTCCTTTTTTCCATACTACATTGTGTTCTCTTTGGCCTCCTTTTCTTATTCATCGGTTCCCTCCTCGCTGCCCCGTGGCCCGTCCCCATTTTATTGTTGCCTCTCTCCCCCTCTCTCTGGCTTCTTGCCCCTGTTTTTAAACGTCTTCCCTCTCTTCCCTGTTGGCCGTGTGATCTTTAGCCTTTCTCCATCTCTTTCTGCCCAGCTCTCTGTGTCTATCATTAATTCTTCCCTCTCTGCCCTGTAGCCTGTAGCGGTTGTCCTTTCTGGCTTCCCCATGTCCCTATTTTAGAATTGTTTCGTTCTTCTTTCTGTACGCATTGCGATTCCTTTTGCTCTCCATCTCCCTTTTGGTGTATTTTCTTTTTCCTCTGGCTCCCTGTCCCTAATGGTTAATTCTCTCCCTGCTCATGCTCTGTACCACGTAGCCCCATGGTTTGTTTTGAGGTGTTCCCTACCCCGGCCCCTTCCCTCTGTCGTTGGCTCTCTCGGATCCCTGTCCCCGTGGCTTCATTCTTCCCTCTCTGCCCTGTTCTTGTCGCTTTTCTTGTCTTTCTCCATCTTGCTCGGTTCAGCTTTCTGCCCCTATTCTTCTTTCCTCCCTCGCTGTTGTGCTGCCTGCCCCAGGTTCTTTGTGCGTTTCCAGCCTGCTCCTCACCGTTCTTTCTTGGTCTCTGTCCTGCTCTTACCTCTTTCTGCTGCCTCTCTTCCCCTCTCTGCTGCTTTTATCTCCACCTCTGACAGGCTCCCTCTCTGTGTTCTAATTCCATGTTCTCTTTCACATAGACCCGTGCTGTTTGCTTGTCCTCAACTCTCTCTGTCCCGCTCCTTGCTGCTATGTTTTATTGCCGAATTTCCTCCCTCTCTGTCTTGGTAGCCCATTGCTGTTGGTTTTTTCACTTGTTTCTTCGTTTGTCTCTGTCTGCCTCCCAGTGCCTGATCTTTAATTCCTCCTTCCCCGTAGGCCGCTGTTCCTTTTTTCCATACTACATTGTGTTCTCTTTGGCCTCCTTTTCTTATTCATCGGCTCCCTCCTCGCTGCCCCGTGGCCCGTCCCCATTTTATTGTTGCCTCTCTCTCCCTCTCTCTGGCTTCTTGCCCCTGTTTTTAAACTTCCTGCCTCTCTTCCCTGTTGGCCGTGTGATCTTTAGCCTTTCTCCATCTCTTTCTGCCCAGCTCTCTGTGTCTATCATTAATTCTTCCCTCTCTGCCCTGTAGCCTGTAGCGTTTGTCCTTTCTGGCTTCCCCATGTCCCTATTTTAGAATTGTTTCGCTCTTCTTTCTGTACGCATTGCGATTCCTTTTGCTCTCCATCTCCCTTTTGGTGTATTTTCTTTTTCCTCTGGCTCCCTGTCCCTAATGGTTAATTTTCTCCCTTCTCATGATCTGTACCACGTAGCCCCATGGTTTGTTTTGTGGTGTTCCCTCCCCGGCCCCTTCCCTCTGTCGTTGGCTCTCTCGGATCCCTGTCCCCGTGGCTTCATTCTTCCCTCTCTGCCCTGTTCTTGTTGCTTTTCTTGTCTTCCTCCATCTCGCTCGCTCAGCTTTCTGCCCCTATTCTTCTTTCCTCACTCGCTGTCGTGCTGCCTGCCCCAGGTTCTTTGTGCGTTTCCAGCCTGCTCCTCATCCTTCTTTGTTGGTCTCTGTCCTGCTCGTCCCTCTTTCTGCTGCCTCTCTTCCCCTCTCTCTGCTGCTTTTATCTCCACCTCAGTCAGGCTCCCTGTCCTTCTCTGGCCATCCTGTTCCCTGCCTCGTGCCTTCTCACTACACGCACACACGCCCCCCCAACCCGTCCAGCCACATGCCGCTTTTCTCTTCTCTCCTCCTACTGTCCTGTGCCCTGCTCCTCACCTTTGGTGGCCTCCCTCTCTGCCCAGCAGCCTCTCGCTCCAGGAGCCAGGCGACCGACCGTCCGCTCCCTGCCAAACCAGGACAAGCGCGTGCCGTGGTTTAGCCCCAGCTGGCAACTCTGCACCAGGGAGCTGCTTGCTCGCTCCACCCTCAGTGGGCTGGGGGAGAGAGCTGGAAGGGTAAAAGTGAGAAAACTCATGGGTGTTTAATAGGTAGAGTAACAGCTGTGCATGGAAGCAAATCAAGGAATTAATTCACACTCCTTTTCGGTGGGCAGGTGTTGAGCCTTCTCTGGGAAAGCAGGGCTCTATCATGTGTAATGGTTACTTAGGGAGTGAAATGCCGTAGCCCCTAAGGCCTCCCCCTTCTCCCCCAGCTGCATGTACTCAGCGTGATGTCAAATGGTATGGAATAGCCCTTTGGTCAGTTAGCTGGGAAAGCTTTCCCAGCTGTGTCCTCTGCCAGCCTACTTGCTGGTGGGGCACTGAGAGAACCAGAAGAGGCTCTGACTGTGGAAGCAGTGCTCAGCACATCTCTACATTGTTAACGCTGTTTTGAACATAAATCCAAAACTTATCCTTTCCTAGCTACTATGGAGAAAATGAGCACTATCCTAGCCAAAACCAGCTCCGTGCGGCTCCGGCAACGGCGGCCGAGGTGGCCTGGGGGCAGGGGGAGCGTTGGGGACCCTGAGCCACGAATCGCTCCTGGGACTTGTTACATGCACGCTGCCTGCGCAAACACTTGCCCTCTCCTTTGCCCTCGGGGCTGCGTTTGCGCTCCCTTTGCGTGGGGCAGGGGGCTGTGATGGAGCCCTGGGGAGAAGGTGGTGCACTGTGGGGGTGGGGGAGGGGCCCCCCGTTGCTGCTGTGCCTCAGCTGCGGGCGGGGGCTGGATGGAGGAGCCCCAGGTGCGGGCAGTGGGGCTGCCGGTGCCGGCTCCTACCTGGAAAAGGGGTGGTGCCCTGCTCCGGGGGGCCAGTGTGAGCCGAGGGCGGGACGGGGCGGAGCTGTGGCCGAGCGTCAGCGGGCTGCGACTGTAGCGAGGGAGGAGGTGAGCGGGGGCTGGGTGGTGGACGGCTGCGTCCCGGGTAAAGCCCCGAGGAGGGCTGCGGCGGGGCAGCGCCGGGTCGGAGCGGGCTGTGGGGAGAGCGAGGCTGTGCTGAGGGCTCGGTGGGGCTTCCGGGTGCATCGGCGGGAAGAACGGTGCCCCGAAGGGTCAGAGAGCGGGGAGGGCGGGCTCGCGGCGTGCCGGGAGCTGTAGTCCCTGTGGCGCGCGGCTGCCGGCCCTGTCACGTGGTTCGCCGGGGCGCGGCGGGAGGCGCGGTGTTCCGGCGCTCGGGTGCCGGGCGGCCGTGCCGCGTGCGGTACGCGAGGTGTATTTTTGGGGTTGGATTCGTGTTGATTTCTGGGGGCTTCCAGGTGCGGCCGCTCCCCGAGAAGCGGTGAGTTACCCGGGAGCTGACAGAAGGGAGGAGGAGGATGCTCTTTTCCCCTGCCCAGGGCGCAGAAGATGGCCGCCTCCCCGGCTCACCGGAGCTCCCCCTCAGCCTCCCCTGGCCCGCCTTGCCCGCGCGCCTGCCCTCCCCTCCCGCCCCCCGCGCCTGCTCCCCCCGCCCGCCTGCCCCCCCCCGCGCCTGCTCCCCCCGCCCGCCTGCCCCCCCCCCGCCCCGCGCGCCTGCTCCCCCCGCCCGCCTGCCCCCCCCCGCCCCGCGCGCCTGCTCCCCCCGCCCGCCTGCCCCCCCCCGCCCCGCGCGCTTGCCTCGCCCCGCGCACCTGCTCCCCCCGCCAGCCTGCCCCGCGCGCCTGCTTCGACCCGCGCGCCTGCCCCCTCCCCCCCACCCCGCGCGCCTGCCCCCCCCCCCCCCCCGCCCCGCGCGCCTGCCCCCAGCTCCGGCACCTCCTCTGAAGCGTGCTGCGTAGCCCTAGGCCGCCCCCAGGCCCTGTCGTGAAGGCAGCGAGCCGGCCCTCAAGCGCACGGGATTCCCCCTCGGCGCAGGGGCCCTTAGCAGTAGCGCGGGGAAGGAGCGGTGTGTCCAGAAGCCCCTGCGGAAGGAGAGGCTTTGGTCAAGGTCGATCGACGGTAATGACGGTCGCTGTTTCTTCTTTCCCTCTCCCAGAGACCTTGCTGCGGACGTGGTTGTCTGTCCTTCCCCCGGGGATGCCGTTGACTGTGGCCGTCTCAGGCTTGCGTGGCTTCTCTCTGCCCGGCCTCGCCGTCCTTGCAGCGCGGGGCCGAAAAGGGATAGACAAAGCCCTTCCCAGCTGTGGACAGGAGCTGCCTCGGCTGAAGCTGGCGATGCCAACGAAAGGTAAAGAAGAAGAAATTGAAGGCGCTCTGGCTGCCACCTGCCTTCCTGCCGCAGGCAAGAGAGAGCCTGTCCCTGCAGGTGAGGAAGGAAGGATCCCCCTTCATAGTCCGCAGCGGGCCAGGCCACCAACGTGCACCGCAGGGTCTGTACGCATAACCCGGAGTTCGGTACGGGCGTGTAGTGCACGAGCGAGCTAGGCCACGTGCCTAGGAAGCCTCATCTTGTAAGAGCTGTAAGACACCCATGTATTCTCTTTAGGTGGAGGATGGCCTAGAGTCTGGAGCTGCAGAAGAGGCAGGGAGGAGGGAAGGGGAAAGAAGCATCTGAACGGCTAAATTGTGCCAGCAGCGCTGAGAGCGAGAGTTGCGGTGAGTCCTGGGCCACTGGGGCCCTGTTGCCTCTCTTGTGCGTCCTGGGCCCTCCCTGTCTCTCCCCTGGCCCCCTCTCTTTCCTTACCTGCTGCAAAATTATTTTTTTTTTGCGTTCCCCCCGCACCTTCTTTCTCCATCTCGCTCTGAGTGGCTCCCTGCCTCCCTGTCTTTTCAGTCCTCCCTCTCTCTGTCCTGTAGCGTGTGGCTACTTTTTCTTTCTCTGCCTCTCTCTGCCTGGCTCTGGCTCCGTTTTTTTGTATTCCTCCTGCTCTGTCCTGTAGCCTGTCGGTATTTTGTCTTTCTCTGGCTCTCTTGGTCTGACTCCCTGTGTTACCAAAAATCGTGGTAAAATTGGAAACAACTCTGTAACACCAATTTAGTATTAAAGAGCAGGCATTCTTTATTCACGGCGCCGGATGCACGGGGGATCGCTCCTCCTAACGTGCGTACCTCACACACCTTTCCCCTACAATTTATAGCTCAAAATTTTACGTAGTCAGACGTATTCATTATTGTCCTGTCTACTGATTGGTACAAACTTGCTCGTTCCTTATGTAAATTACTGCGCAGGCTCGGTTGTCCTCTTCTGAGTAGGTGGTGTTACTTGGGTCGGTGGTGGTCCGTGAGTCGGTGGTCGCGATCTTCCCCCTGCCGGAATTACCTTTTGTGGTGTTCCCTCCCCGGCCCCTTCCCTCCGTCGTTGGCTGTCTCGGATCCCTGTCCCCGTGGCTTCATTCTTCCCTCTCTGCCCTGTTCTTGTTGCTTTTCTTGTCTTCCTCCATCTCGCTCGCTCAGCTTTCTGCCCCTATTCTTCTTTCCTCACTCGCTGTCGTGCTGCCTGCCCCAGGTTCTTTGTGCGTTTCCAGCCTGCTCCTCATCATTCTTTCTTAGTCTCTGTCCTGCTCTTCCCTCTTTCTGCTGCCTCTCTTCCCCTCTCTGCTGCTTTTATCTCCACCTCTGACAGGCTCCCTCTCTGTGTTCTAGTTCCAAGTTCTCTTTCACATAGACCCGTGCTGTTTGTTTGTCCTCATCTCTCTGTCCAGCTCCTTGCTGCTATATTTTATTTCCTCGTCTCCTCCCTCTCTGTCTTGGTAGCCCATTGCTGTTGGTTTTTTCACTTGTTTCTTCGCTTGTCTCTGTCTGCCTCCCAGTGCCTGATCTTTAATTCCTCCTTCCCCGTAGGCCGCTGTTCCTTTTTTCCATACTACATTGTGTTCTCTTTGGCCTCCTTTTCTTATTCATCGGTTCCCTCCTCGCTGCCCCGTGGCCCGTCCCCATTTTATTGTTGCCTCTCTCCCTCTCTCTGGCTTCTTGCCCCTGTTTTTAAACTTCCTGCCTCTCTTCCCTGTTGGCCGTGTGATCTTTAGCCTTTCTCCATCTCTTTCCGCCCAGCTCTCCGTGTCTATTCGTTAATTCTTCCCTCTCTGCCCTGTAGCCTGTAGCTTTTGTCCTTTCTGGCTTCCCCATGTCCCTATTTTAGAATTGTTTCGCTCTTCTTTCTGTACGCATTGCGATTCCTTTTGCTCTCCATCTCCCTTTTGGTGTATTTTCTTTTTCCTCTGGCTCCCTGTCCCTAATGGTTAATTCTCTCCCTGCTCATGCTCTGTACCACGTAGCCCCATGGTTTGTTTTGAGGTCTTCCCTACCCCGGCCCCTTCCCTCCGTCGTTGGCTCTCTCGGCTCCCTGTCCCCGTGGCTTCATTCTTCCCTCTCTGCCCTGTTCTTGTTGCTTTTCTTGTCTTCCTCCATCTCGCTCGCTCAGCTTTCTGCCCCTATTCTTCTTTCCTCCCTCGCTGTTGTGCTGCCTGCCCCAGGTTCTTTGTGCGTTTCCAGCCTGCTCCTCATCGTTCTTTCTTGGTCTCTGTCCTGCTCTTCCCTCTTTCTGCTGCCTCTCTTCCCCTCTCTGCTGCTTTTATCTCCACCTCTGACAGGCTCCCTCTCTGTGTTCTAGTTCCAAGTTCTCTTTCACATAGACCCGTGCTGTTTGTTTGTCCTCAACTCTCTCTGTCCCGCTCCTTGCTGCTATGTTTTATTGCCGAATTTCCTCCCTCTCTGTCTTGGTAGCCCATTGCTGTTGGTTTTTTCACTTGTTTCTTCGTTTGTCTCTGTCTGCCTCCCAGTGCCTGATCTTTAATTCCTCCTTCCCCGTAGGCCGCTGTTCCTTTTTTCCATACTACATTGTGTTCTCTTTGGCCTCCTTTTCTTATTCATCGGTTCCCTCCTCGCTGCCCCGTGGCCCGTCCCCATTTTATTGTTGCCTCTCTCTCCCTCTCTCTGGCTTCTTGCCCCTGTTTTTAAACTTCCTGCCTCTCTTCCCTGTTGGCCGTGTGATCTTTAGCCTTTCTCCATCTCTTTCTGCCCAGCTCTCTGTGTCTATTCGTTAATTCTTCCCTCTCTGCCCTGTAGCCTGTAGCGTTTGTCCTTTCTGGCTTCCCCATGTCCCTATTTTAGAATTGTTTCGCTCTTCTTTCTGTACGCATTGCGATTCCTTTTGCTCTCCATCTCCCTTTTGGTGTATTTTCTTTTTCCTCTGGCTCCCTGTCCCTGATTGCTAATTTTCTCCCTTCTCATGCTCTGTACCACGTAGCCCCATGGTTTGTTTTGTGGTGTTCCCTCCCCGGCCCCTTCCCTCTGTCGTTGGCTCTCTCGGATCCCTGTCCCCGGGCCTTCATTCTTCCCTCTCTGCCCTGTTCTTGTTGCTTTTCTTGTCTTTCTCCATCTCGCTCGCTCAGCTTTCTGCCCCTATTCTTCTTTCCTCACTCGCTGTCGTGCTGCCTGCCCCAGGTTCTTTGTGCGTTTCCAGCCTGCTCCTCATCGTTCTTTCTTGGTCTCTGTCCTGCTCTTCCCTCTTTCTGCTGCCTCTCTTCCCCTCTCTGCTGCTTTTATCTCCACCTCTGACAGGCTCCCTCTCTGTGTTCTAATTCCAAGTTCTCTTTCACATAGACCCGTGCTGTTTGTTTGTCCTCAACTCTCTCTGTCCCGCTCCTTGCTGCTATATTTCCTCGTCTCCTCCCTCTCTGTCTTGGTAGCCCATTGCTGTTGGTTTTTTCACTTGTTTCTTCGTTTGTCTCTGTCTGCCTCCCAGTGCCTGATCTTTAATTCCTCCTTCCCCGTAGGCCGCTGTTCCTTTTTTCCATACTACATTGTGTTCTCTTTGGCCTCCTTTTCTTATTCATCGGCTCCCTCCTCGCTGCCCCGTGGCCCGTCCCCATTTTATTGTTGCCTCTCTCTCCCTCTCTCTGGCTTCTTGCCCCTGTTTTTAAACTTCCTGCCTCTCTTCCCTGTTGGCCGTGTGATCTTTAGCCTTTCTCCATCTCTTTCTGCCCAGCTCTCTGTGTCTATCGTTAATTCTTCCCTCTCTGCCCTGTAGCCTGTAGCTTTTGTCCTTTCTGGCTTCCCCATGTCCCTATTTTAGAACTGTTTCGCTCTTCTTTCTGTACGCATTGCGATTCCTTTTGCTCTCCATCTCCCTTTTGGTGTATTTTCTTTTTCCTCTGGCTCCCTGTCCCTAATGGTTAATTCTCTCCCTGCTCATGCTCTGTACCACGTAGCCCCATGGTTTGTTTTGTGGTGTTCCCTACCCCGGCCCCTTCCCTCCGTCGTTGGCTCTCTCGGCTCCCTGTCCCCGTGGCTTCATTCTTCCCTCTCTGCCCTGTTTTTGTCGCTTTTCTTGTTTTTCTCCATCTCGCTCGCTCAGCTTTCTGCCCCTATTCTTCTTTCCTCCCTCGCTGTCGTGCTGCCTGCCCCAGGTTCTTTGTGCGTTTCCAGCCTGCTCGTCATCCTTCTTTGTTGGTCTCTGTCCTGCTCTTCCCTCTTTCTGCTGCCTCTCTTCCCCTCTCTCTGCTGCTTTTATCTTCACATCCGTCAGGCTCCCTGTCCTTCTCTGGCCATCCTGTTCCCTGCCTCGTGCCTTCTCACTACAGGCACACACGCTCCCCCTGCCCCCGTCCAACCGCATGCTGCTTTTCTCTTCTCTCCTCCTACTGTCCTGTGCCCTGCTCCTCACCTTTGGTGGCCTCCCTCTCTGCCCAGCAGCCTCTCGCTCCAGGAGCCAGGCGACCGACCGTCCGCTCCCTGCCAAACCAGGACAAGCGCGTGCCGTGGTTTAGCCCCAGCTGGCAACTCTGCACCAGGGAGTTGCTTGCTCACTCCACCCGCTATGCTTTTCCCGGTCTCTGTCTACCTCCTTGCCTGTCCCTGCCTCTGTCTGCTTTTCGGGCTGCACAGTTTTCCAAAGCTTTTTTGGTCTTCTGCCAATACTGCCCTGCACCCCGTCGCCTTCTGTGTGGCCTTCCTATGCCTCTCCTTTTCTGGCTCCACACCTGCTATTATTTCTTTCTTCCCTATTACTTGTAAAAATTGCATTTCCAGGTCTGCCTCTACCCAGCGACCTATCTCCATTGAAGTGACTCCCTCTGCTCTGCCCCGGCTTGCTCTTCCTACGTCCTTTCTCTGTGGCCATCTATCCGTCTCCCTCTCTTGATATTTAACTTCTACCCATGTGGCCAGAACCCCGTTGATTTTTACATTTGCGCTGTCTGTCTACGTTCACTTCCGCATCCACGTTTGTTTCTTCCTGCCTGTCCTCAACTAAATCACTTTTTCAGTTTTGTTTGTCTTCACTGATTTAGTTTGCGGACCCTATTTCTTACTTTTTCCTGTCTGTCCCTTACCCCATTGCTTTTAAAATTCTCTTTCTAGGTTTAGTTTTACAAAGCTGCCAATCCCTAATTTTAAGGGTTATTTGTTGTTCGTGCACCCCATTGCTTTTAAAATATTTTATCAAGGCCACTGTTTATTTTTTTAATAGACTTAAGGTTGGAAAAGACCTGTGATATCATTGAGTCCAGTCATCAACCCCACACTACCATGGCTCCTAAAGCACGTCCTCAAGTGCCACGTATATGCATCTTTTGAACGCCTCCAGGGAGGGCAACTGCACCACCTCTCTGGGCAGCCTGTTCCAATACCTGATGACTCTTCAGGTAAAGAAATTTTTCCTAATACCCTATCTGATCATTCCCTGATGGAACTCGACACCATTTCCTCTTGTCCAATCGCTAGCTCATTGGGAAAAGGAACCTACACCCAGTTCACTACAACCTCCTTTGAGTCTTCTCTTCTGCAGACTTAAACCACCCCAGTTCCCTCAGCCGCTCTTCATTAGGCTTGTTTTCCAGACCCTTCCCCAAGCTTTGTTGCCCTTCTCTGGACATACTCCAACTACTCAATGTCCTTTTTGTCCTGAAGGGCCCAAAAGGGAACACGATACTCAAGGTACGGCCTCACCAGTGCCAAGTCAGGGGTACGATCACTTCCCTACTCCTGCTGGCCACACTATTTTTGATACAAGGCAGGACCCCAGCGGCCTCCTTCCCAACCCAGGCAGACTGCTGCCTCACGTTCAGCCGGCTGTCAGCCGGCACCCCCGGGTCCTTCTCTGCCACACAGTTTTCCAGCCGCTATTCCCCAAGCCTATTGCATCGGGTCGTTGTGACCCGAGCACGGGAGCTGGCACTCAGCCTTGTTAATTCTCATAGAGCTGACGTCAGGCCGTGGGTCCAGCCTGTCCAGATCCCTCTGCAGAGCCTTCCTACCCTCAGACAGATGAACACTCCTGGCCAACTTGGTATCATCTGCAAACTTACTGAAGGCACACTGTCCCCTCATTCAGATCATTGATATAGACATGGAACAAGACTAGTCCTAAAGTTGACCCCTGGGGAACAGCGCTCATGACCAGCCACAAATTTGATTTAACTTCTTTCACCACTACTCTTGGGGCTCAGCCATCCAGCTAGTTTTGTACTCAGCAAAGAGTACACCTGTCCAAGCTAGGAACCACCAGCTTCTCCAGGAAAATGCTGTGGGAGACAGTGTCAAAGGCTTTACTGAAGTACAGGTAGATAACATCCACGGCCCTTCCCTCATCCACTAGGTAGGTCACCCGGTCATAGAAGGAGACTGGGTTGGTCAGGCAGAACCTGCCTTTCAAGAACCTGCGGCGTCTGGGCCTGATCCCCTGGTCATCCTGTACATGCCTGGTGAATGCACTGAAGGTGACCCATTACTACCCCGGTGATAAACAGCCAGTCTACTAGAGACTGAGGCCAAGAAGGCCTCAAGTACCTCAGTCTATTCCTCAGTGGCAGCATTCCCCACCCCGGCCCCAATAGAGGATGGAGATTCTCTTTGGCTCTCTTTCTGCTGTTAGCATATATGTAAAAGCATGTTTTGTCATCTCTAACAACAGTGGCCAGTTGAGTTCTAGCTGGGCTTTTGCCTTCCTGGTTTGCTCTCCGATTGGCATAACAAGCTCTGTGTTCTGTTCTTGACTTGCCTACCCAGTCTTCAAAAGCAGTAAACTCTCCTTTCCCCTCACCCCCCACCGAGCCACCGCAAAAGCTCTCTGTTCAGCCAGGCCTGTCATCTTCCTGCCCGTTTGTCTTACTGCACACGGGGACAACCTGGTTCCGTACCTTCCAGATTTCCTTCTTGAACGTCCAGCTTTCCAGGACCCCTTAGCCCTTCAGGACTTCCTCCCAAGGAACCCTTTTAACCAGCGTCCCGAAGAGTCCAAAGCCTGCCCTCCGCAAGTCCACGGTATAGATTTTGCCAGCCCCCCTTCCTTATTTTGCCAGGCATCAGGAATTCCATCAGGGTGCAGTCGCTAGACCCAAAATGGCTTCCAACCCCCACATCTCCCACCGGTCCTTCTGTTTCTAAAGAGCAGGTCAGTCGAGGCACCTCCCCAGTAGGCTCATTTACCAGCTGCCTCAGGAAGTTACCTTCCACGTGCTCCATGAACCTCCTAGACAGTTTCCTCTGCTGTGTTTTCTTTCCAGCAGACATCTGGTAAGTTCAAGTGCCCTGTGAGAATAAGGGGTAGCAATTGGGAGAGTTCTGCCAGCTGCCTGTAGAATTCTTCAGCTACTTCTTCATTACAGTCAGGTGGTCTACAGCAGACCCCCAGCTGGATACCTGCCTCATTGGCCTTTCCCCTCATCCTTACCCATAAGCCATCAACCTCATCCTCCCAATCATTGATCTCTCTACAGCCAAAACACTACGTAACATACGGAGCCACCCCACCACATCTCCTTCCTTGCCTAACCTTTCGTAAGAGATTAGAGCCGTCCGTCACAGCACTCGAATCGTACGAGGCATCCCACCGCATCTGGTGAGAAACCGTACTAGGAGCAGCTAAAGTCACTTGGTTTATTAAGCCTAGAGACAGGGAGACCTCATCTCAGTCTGCAGCTTCCTCACAAGGGGTGGAGGAGGTGCCAATCGTTTTTCTCCGGTGACCAACAATAGGACCTGAGGGAACGGCAGGAGGATGCGCCAGGGGAGGTTTACGGTGGGTATTAGGAAAAGGTTTTTCACTCAGAGGGCCACGGAACACGGAACAGGCTCCCCAGGGAAGCAGGCACAGCGCCAAGCCTGACAATAATCAAGCAGCACTAGGGCAACACCATCGGAGGCGTGGGGTGAATTTGGGGTTGTCCTGTGCAGGGAAAGGAGTCGGACTCTAATCCTCGTGGGTCCCTTCTGACCCAGAACGTTCTATGATTCTGCGATGTCTGCGACGGCAAGAAAATCAAAGCTATCCCGCTGCACGACAGCTTCTATCTCCTGCCTTACGGCATCCGTGCTGCGTGCATCGGGGTAGACACGCTCAAGCCGGGATGTCGATTTTGCCCTCGAGCTCGGCACGCCACCCCTAGGCTCTTCTTTAGCAAGCCTGGCTATATCCCTTTCCCTTCGAGTCTCCCTTAAAGCCGCCTCCCCGAGCCCTGCAAATTCCCAAGGAAGAATGCTTTTCCCCCTTTGAGATAGCAGAACTCCTTATTCAATCCCTTTTAATTTTTTTCCATTGGTACCGTAACCACCCTTGCTTTTATCGTGTTCTTTTTGTGTACTATTATCACCTTTGCTGTGGTCACTTGTTCATTTTCAGCATTTTCCTTAGCACCATCACTTTTTAAATTTTATGTCTGTGTTTTAATTCTGTTACTATTTTTTAGTTATTATTGTCTCTTAACCCCTTGGCTTTTAAAGTTTTCTACTTTTGTCTCTTTCGCTGGTGTTACTTCTCAATTATTTTTCTTTTTCATAGCGCTCTCGCTTTTTACATTTCCTTTTCGTGTCTTTTTTGGGGTCGCTATCCCTATTTCATAAGATTGTCTTTATTTCCTAATACTCACTGCTTGCTAAGCATTCTTTCTACAGCAACCTCCGTTCCCTTTGCCGTCTTTGCAAAATTATTTCTCGTCTCTCTCTAGCGCCCTCGCTTTTTCCATTTTCTTTCTACCTCTCTTCTAGGTTACCGTCTCTGTTTTAATTTTTTTTCTTTTATTTCCCTATAAGCCCTTCCTTTTTAAATGTTATTTGTAAGTTAACTCTCATTCCTTTGGAAGTTTTAAAAAATTATTTCTTCTATTTCACTAATGACCTTGCTTTTTCCACTTTCTACATTTCCATTTTACTTGACCTTTGCTATTTTTAAATTTTTTTCCTCATTTCTTGAATTGTATTTGCCTCTAAAATTTTGTATAATTTTATCTGGTGTCTTTATGTTTTAGAGTTATTTCTTGTCTTTAGTAGCAGTACCTTTGCTTTTATAATATTTTTCTATTTTTCATCCCTATTATTAATAGTTTGCTCTCGGTTTCCCTAATCCCCGTCATTTTTCAGATTTCTTCCTTTAGCCAGTGTCCTGTGCTTATTTTGCTCTGTTTTCTTTCAAGTACATGTCTTCCCTTAACACCATCACTTTACCAGTTTTCTTCATCCATCTCTGTTTGCTGTCCCTATGTGTTAAATTTTATCTTTATTTCCATAATCCCCCTTGCTTTTTAAACCTTTTCTATGCCAGTTTTAACTCCCTTTGCTGTCTTATTCTAAAATTACTTCTTCTCTTCCCTTAGCGTCACAGATTTTTAAATTTGCTTTCTCTTTTAGATTGCGGTCCCTGTTTATTTTTGCCCTTCCTGTTCCTAATGTGTTGCTTCCTAAGTGTTCTGTCTACTGTTATTCCCTTTGCTGTTTCTCAGAATTATTTCTTATCTTTCATTAGTACCGCTGCATTTTAACTTTCTTTTCGCTCCCGTTTCAGTTTGCTGTCTCTGTCTTTTCATTTTTCTCTTTGTTTTGCTAACGTCCCTCAGTGTTTAATTTTTTTTTTTTCTACATCTCCAATTCAGTTGGCCTT
>NW_027441099.1:0-60000 GCF_949628215.1 Phalacrocorax aristotelis | reverse complement strand
AAAAACCCCCGGGGACCGGTGCCAATCTGCCCCGGGGCAAAATTCCTTCCTGACCCCAGAGCTGGCGATCGGCTATTCCCTGAGCCTGTGAGCAAGACCTGCCTCCTCGTCCCACAGGCTGGTCATGCCTCCCAAGAGATGCCCAAGCCTGTTCTCCCTCAACCTGGAGCCATCTCAGGGGCTTCCCAGAGTGGCCTGATGTCCCCAGCCTGATCAGCCCTGGCGGCAAGAATCCTTTCTGTGCCTGGCAGGACACCAGTGGGTCCTGCTCCAAAACACGGGGACCCCTGGCAACACCTGCGTGTCCCATCTCTTACGGCTGCTGCCACTGGCTCTGCAGGGGATGAGGAGAGCGAGCTCTGCAGTGCTCCTCAAGAAGGTGTTCCCTTGCTTTAGCCACAGATCTCCAGCTGAAAAGGCCAGATAGCCTCAGGTGCCTCCAGCTCTCGCTGGTTCTTCTCCTCTCCAGCAGCCTCGTCCAGCCTCCTCCGGTCTTGTTCCCGCAGCCCCCTCCAAGTAATTCTGCCGGCTTCTCAAGGACTTCCTCTCGGATGTCTTCAGGCTGCCCCCAGGCCAGCCCTGGCAGCGGGCACTGGACGGTGCTCCCTTTTATCCTGTCCCGGGGCATTGTGACTGCTGCGTTGCTGGGTGGTGGCCCTGTGACATGGGTGTGACCAGGCTCCGCACCCCCGCCGCCCCCGCGCCGCCCCCGCGCCGCCCCCGCGCCGCCCCGTCCACCACCCATCTGCCCAGCATCCTTTGGAGGAAGGTCTTTGGGGTGCTGGCCCCGAGGCAGTCCCTGTGCCCGGGGGGCCCAGGGGGCCATCCCTGCCCTTGGTGGCCACGCACTGGGCGCAGCTGCTGGCCGGCCCTGATGTGTCCTCTGCCACTTGGCTCCCAAGGACAAACCTGGTGCTGTTACTCTTCTCTCAGGCCATGGCAGAAACCAACCCTGCCGCCCAGAGACCACCCCTATTAGCTGTCCCCTCTCCCCCGTCTCTGCACCAGAGCTGGCGACCATGAGGTCAGGCAGCGAGGAGGACAAGGGCCTTGATCTGGCTGGGCACAAACCCTTTTCCTGGGGTGCAAGTGGGCTGATTTCAGCAGCCACGGCCTGGAGGAAAGCCAAAGTGTAACCAGCGCCATAGGGTGGGCTGGGCGGTGCCAAGAGACCGCCATGGAAATAACACAGGCTTTGAAAAAGAAGGCAGCAGAGGTTACACTGGTCTGGTGGAAAGGCTGCTCATTTTCAGACCTAGAACGTTTGGATCCGTGCCCAAGACACAGCCAGGTCAGCAACGACTCTTCCAAACTGCAAAAATATCCCGTGGCTGCTCTCACCCTCACATCCCCTTTTCCCACTGAAACCAAGATGTGCAGTTGGCCGTGTCGATATGGGGTACAAAGTGCGCTTCAGCCATGGGGTACAACTGTCAGAGCTGGCTGGTGACTTCCATGTTTCTGAGAGTTATTTCCCTGCCTCCTTTTGTGGGAAGATGTTCAGATCTGATCTAAAAGCCTGGCAAATATCATTTTTCTTTAGCATTTAGTATTTTGAGTGCTGAAAGAGGAACAAAGGTAGTATTCTTGTAATTTTTTACAGGGGTGCCAAATAGTGGCACTTCCAAGAAAGTGACGGCAGCCCTTTTCAGTCTTTGCCTTGCTCCTTCGAGTCGTCACCTGCTCTGCAGGCCCTCCACGTCGCCAGTCAACTGCTCAGTCTTTGTCTGCCTTCACCCCGGGTGGAATTGCTCTCTCTTGAACCTGAGGAATGAGAAACGTCCATGGTGGTCCAGGTGAGTTCTCACCAGGGCTTTGCACAATGCTTGCCTTTCCTATGGAAACATCTTTCCTGGCACGCGAGAAGGCATTTCCCTGTATCACATGGGTGGCTCATAGTCCCCTAGTGATCTCCTCATGCATACAGGAACACTGGCCTGCTCCCATGTTTCCAGACTGGAGCAGAGACTCATGGCGCTCCACCTGATGTTGGGTTACATATTTCTACAGTGCAGTTCTTCACACATGGTTTCTTGGTGTAGGGGCTGTCTCTCCTGTCAGAGCTTCAGCTGGTATGGAGCATGGGGTCTGTAGAAAGAGATGACGAGGATACAGCATTTTCTGGTTCATGGGGTGCCACAACATTGAGAATATGATGTAGTCAGGGAAACCTGCAGTTCTCGAACAATGGTTTTCGGCAATCCCAATTGAGAAGTCCTGACCACGAAGTGCACCCTTTCATACATTTGATGACAGCAAAGCCTGAAGGGTGGAGCCTGAGAGATGTGTTAGGGAGGCTTTCACCCATCAGTAGCCTGCTGGAGTCCAGCTCCATGCAGTCATAGCCAGTAGATCCAGCCCTCCGCTGGCCAGGTGGGCAATGGACAGATGGTGTGGGTGGGCTGTCAGTGAGAAGCTGGTGGTGTCAGTGTAGCTCCTTTAGAAATGGATGGATGTCTGCCTCCTCGGGAAGGAAATAACCACAGCTGGCATGAAGTGAGCTTCCATTTTGGAAGTTTCCTTGGAGAAAGTGCCAGGCACTGAAAAAGCTGACTGGGCTGTCTATGGGGATAAGCTTTACTCTCCAGGAGTGTGAAGACACGTTGCTGAGTTTTGAAATGAATTCTGCAGGTATTCAGGGGAGAGGAAGGTCATTGCTGATCATGCTGGTGTGGGTAAGGAGTTGGCTGGCCAGGTGGCTGCCTGACACCAAAAGGCAATTGCCTCTCTTTGAGAGTCCCTACGCGCCTGGAAGATAGCTGCCAAGAAGGACTGAGGGTTTTGCTTTTTTATATGCCCACCTGAAACCACCTGAGAATGTTGCTGTGGTGAAATGACTGATAACATTGTTCAGATACAAAGGAACGTCACCGTTTGGTTTTTTTTTTCAAATTGATTAAACCAACTATGAAAAGCAGTCTTCTAGCGCACACTTGGAAATTAGTTTGCAAAACCAGTGCAATGAGTACAGAAAGCTGCCAGCATCTGTCCATTCAGTTAAAGAATCTCAGCATTTTGATACCAGCTCAGTATGAAGAGGCAACTGGTCCTTGCATGTGCCCAAACATGAATCTGGTGGATCAGCAGAGAGAGTGAGGCTAGAGGGGAATTCCCTTGTCAGGAGTGTCCCCTGTGCAGAGGGCTTTAACAAGAAGAGAATAGGACCTTTAAGGAGCAAGGCTTTCAAACAACACGGCGTTAGTAAGCTAAAGCCTATGTTTTGATTTACCAACTGGTAGCCAGTGCATTTTCAGGCCATGCTTTCCTCCTTGCAAAGGGCCCCACGTGGCAAATGCGTGCTGACATAGCACATCCCGAAACAATTACCTCTAGCTGTAGTAATTGCATTCCCGAACTCTGGAGGATGCAGTCACATGAACTGGGCCCCACAATTTCAAAAGGTCGTTAAGGTCCCTGAATGCATCCAGAGGAGGGCACCAAAGCTGGGGAAGGGGCTGGAAGGCATGTCCTCCGGGGAGCAGCTGAGGAGTTTGTCTAGTTTGGAGAGAAGGAGGCTGAGGGGCGACCTCATGGCTCTCTACAGCTTCCTGAGGAGGGGAAGTGGAGAGGGAGGTGCTGATCTCCTCTCCCTGGGATCCAGTGCCAGGACGTGTGGGAATGGCTCAAAGCTGCATCCCTCAGGGGAGGCTTGGACTTGACATGAGGAAATCTCTCTTTACCAAGAGGGTGCTCAACCCCTGGAACAGGCTTTCTATGCCCCATGGCCAGTCAGTGTTGAAGAGGCATTTGGACAACACCCGTATTAACATTCTTTTACGTTTGGTCAGGCTTGCAGTGGTCAGGCAGTTGGACTCAATCCTTGTTGTAGGTCCCTTGCCACTCAACTCTTCTATTCTATTTGATTCAAGATGATTTGCTTAGATTCAGATTCAATTCAGTTCAATTTGACTGTATTTATTTTGATTTGATTCTTCTTCCTCCCTCCCTCCTTCTTTCCCTACCAGCACATGCTGAGGAAATCTCTGATGACATTTACTCCCAGCCTTGCACTAGCAGAAGGCATTGAATGGGTAATCATGTCCCAGCCTAGGCACTGGCTCTGTCACTTTGTGGGAATGAGGCTTGTACCTTCTGATGGGGGTGAGAGCTGGGGATCATCGGAACATAACTTGACCACCTGAACAAATTTGCCAAAAGCATGGGGGCACTGCAGATTTTGAGAGCCTTCTGTGTTCATCCAGTTTAGCTAGGTTTCCACGGGATGGCAAAACCCCACATCTCTGACGCTAGCGAGGCTCAAAAACCAAGCCCTCAGTCTGAAGCAGGAAGTGCTCTGGAACTAAATGGTTGCAAACCTTTTTGATGTGAGCAATACCTGTTCTTTCCCCTGTGGATTTCTTTGTTGTTTTTCTTTTTCTCCTTGTACTCCTTTTTAGAAATGCCTGAGCTGTTTCCTTTGGAAAAAACATGCTAAAAGAAGAGTCAGAGAACAACAGTACTCCATCAGGGTGAAGGTCCATCTGGGCCAAAACTCGTTCTCCAGGGTGGCCAACCATAAATGCCTAAAGGAAAGGAGAGCATACCAGTGCTACAGGTCTACTTCTGCCAGGGTCCTGGGGGTGCTCAGGGGCCTCAATGGCCGGCACCAGCCTCCCCGGGGACCCCCGCCCACACCGTCTCCTGCCAAGGGCCCAGGGGACGTGGTGTCTCAGCTCCTCCTGGAGCCTTCAGTCCCTGCCTGAGCGATGTTGCAGGTGTGCAACACCTCGTCTGTTGGTCTGGACAACCAACCACCACCTCTGCCCCTCTCTCGCGGATGGGCCTGGGGCCTGCCCTGCAGGGAGCTGCTCTCTTGGATGGACCCCTCAGGCCTAGGTCACAGCTTGTCATGCAGAACCACATGCATAACATAGCATAACTATTCTATCCTATTCTGTTGTATTCCCTGTGCTCACCGTGAGTCAAATAGCAATGAGGCTGCTATTTGCCTGAAATGTCAGGGCGTTTTCAGCTCCAAAAACACATTCAAGGACACAAATCAGAAAGGTTATAAGTGGAAGCAGGATTTCATTTTTAGATTTTGTATCATTTTAAGTTATTTTTCTGAATCGATTTCAGAGCCAGTGCTCGCAAGCATTAACCGAACACGGCCGTGGAGCCGGGAGCAGGCTGATGCCTTCTTCAGTTTAGCTTGGAAAAAAGTCCTTTGCAGGATCCCTTGCAAAGGCAAGTGACAGAGCTGCAGAAAGTGGCAGCAGGAATACATGCCAAGCGGTCCCTGTTTCCTGGAGAGTGAGAACTTGGAGAATGAGGACCAGGCCCAACCACACACAAAAGAAGAAGAAGCAGCAGCAGCAGCAGCAGCAGCAGCAGCAGCAGCAGCAGCAGAAGTGTGTGGTATCGTGGGGCATTTTCCAAAGCAGGACAGACGCTGATGACAAGCATCCTTTTTGCCTTCCAAAACTTGCTCCGTTGTACTTCTTGGCCAGTGATGCATGAAAAGCACTCTCGTGCTTGTCCCACGCTTCTATTGCACACAGGGAGAGACGAAAAGTGGCAGCTCCGGATGGGGCAGCAAGCCTGGAGCCCTTCCAAGCGCTGGCTGTTTTGCACAAGCAAGAACCCCTGGGGAAATGGAGCCGAGGGAAGAGCAGAGCTCGCTCCCACTACAAACTTGCAATGGGAAAGAGAGCCCAGAAGAGCCAGGGCATAAGTAGCACCTTGGAGGTACAAGAGCAGCAGGCAAGAACCAGGCGAAAAGGGCCCAGAGGAGCCTTGAAAAGGGGCTGTGCTCAATGCTACGGAGGAAAAGAAGCAACCCCCGGGGGCCACACTGGGGGCCCACCCTGGGAGTCTAAAACGCTTCCTCCCCCCGGATGCGGGGCACGAGGGCCACCTTCGTGGAGCAGGAGCAGCAGGCACCTGGCCAAAATGGCCCAACGGAGCCCTGGCAAGGGGCTGTGCTCAGTGCTGCAGAGGAAGGCAAAAAACCCCCAGGGACACTTGCTAGCCCACCGTGGGGGGAAAAAAGCCTTCCTCCCCCCAGCTGCAGGGCACGAGAGGCCGTCTTCGTGGTGCATGAGCAGCAGGCAGTAACCTAGCCAAAATGGGGCAGAGGAGCCCTGACAAGTGGTCATGCTCAGTGCTGCAGAGGAAGGCAAAAAACCCCCGGGGACCGGTGCCAATCTGCCCCGGGGGAAAGTTCCTTCCTGACCCCAGAGCTGGCGATCGGCTATTCCCTGAGCCTGTGAGCAAGACCTGCCTCCTCGTCCCACAGGCTGGTCATGCCTCCCAAGAGATGCCCAAGCCTGTTCTCCCTCAACCTGGAGCCATCTCAGGGGCTTCCCAGAGTGGCCTGATGTCCCCAGCCTGATCAGCCCTGGCGGCAAGAATCCTTTCTGTGCCTGGCAGGACACCAGTGGGTCCTGCTCCAAAACACGGGGACCCCTGGCAACACCTGCGTGTCCCATTTCTTACGGCTGCTGCCACTGGCTCTGCAGGGGATGAGGAGAGCGAGCTCTGCAGTGCTCCTCAAGAAGGTGTTCCCTTGCTTTAGCCACAGATCTCCAGCTGAAAAGGCCAGATAGCCTCAGGTGCCTCCAGCTCTCGCTGGTTCTTCTCCTCTCCAGCAGCCTCGTCCAGCCTCCTCCGGTCTTGTTCCCGCAGCCCCCTCCAAGTAATTCTGCCGGCTTCTCAAGGACTTCCTCTCGGATGTCTTCAGGCTGCCCCCAGGCCAGCCCTGGCAGCGGGCACTGGACGGTGCTCCCTTTTATCCTGTCCCGGGGCATTGTGACTGCTGCGTTGCTGGGTGGTGGCCCTGTGACATGGGTGTGACCAGGCTCCGCCCCCCCACCGCCCCCGCGCCGCCCCCGCGCCGCCCCATCCACCACCCATCTGCCCAGCATCCTTTGGAGGAAGGTCTTTGGGGTGCTGGCCCCGAGGCAGTCCCTGTGCCCGGGGGGCCCAGGGGGCCGTCCCTGCCCTTGGTGGCCACGCACTGGGCGCAGCTGCTGGCCGTCCCTGATGTGTCCTCTGCCACTTGGCTCCCAAGGACAAACCTGGCGCTGTTACTCCTCTCTCAGGCCATGGCAGAAACCAAGCCTGCCGCCCAGAGACCACCCCTATTAGCTGTCCCCTCTCCCCCGTCTCTGCACCAGAGCTGGCGGCCATGAGGTCAGGCAGCGAGGAGGACAAGGGCCTTGATCTGGCTGGGCACAAACCCTTTTCCTGGGGTGCAAGTGGGGTGATTTCAGCAGCCACGGCCTGGAGGAAAGCCAAAGTGTAACCAGCGCCATAGGGTGGGCTGGGCGGTGCCAAGAGACCGCCATGGAAATAACACAGGCTTTGAAAAAGAAGGCAGCAGAGGTTACACTGGTCTGGTGGAAAGGCTGCTCATTTTCAGACCTAGAACGTTTGGATCCATGCCCAAGACACAGCCAGGTCAGCAACGACTCTTCCAAACTGTAAAAATAGCCCATGGCTGCTCTCACCCTCACATCCCCTTTTCCCACTGAAACCAAGCTGTGCAGTTGGCCGTGTCGATATGGGGTACAAAGTGCGCTTCAGCCATGGGGTACAACTTTCAGAGCTGGCTGGTGACTTCCATGTTTCTGAGAGTTATTTCCCTGCCTCCTTTTGTGGGAAGATGTTCAGATCTGATCTAAAAGCCTGGCAAATATCATTTTTCTTTAGCATTTAGTATTTTGAGTGCTGAAAGAGGAACAAAGGTAGTATTCTTGTAATTTTTTACAGGGGTGCCAAATAGTGGCACTTCCAAGAAAGTGACGGCAGCCCTTTTCAGTCTTTGCCTTGCTCCTTCGAGTCGTCACCTGCTCTGCAGGCCCTCCACGTCGCCAGTCAACTGCTCAGTCTTTGTCTGCCTTCACCCCGGGTGGAATTGCTCTCTCTTGAACCTGAGGAATGAGAAACGTCCATGGTGGTCCAGGTGAGTTCTCACCAGGGCTTTGCACAATGCTTGCCTTTCCTATGGAAACATCTTTCCTGGCACGCGAGAAGGCATTTCCCTGTATCACATGGGTGGCTCATAGTCCCCTAGTGATCTCCTCATGCATACAGGAACACTGGCCTGCTCCCATGTTTCCAGACTGGAGCAGAGACTCATGGCGCTCCACCTGATGTTGGGTTACCTATTTCTACAGTGCAGCTCTTCACACATGGTTTCTTGGTGTAGGGGCTGTCTCTCCTGTCAGAGCTTCAGCTGGTATGGAGCATGGGGTCTGTAGAAAGAGATGACGAGGATACAGCATTTTCTGGTTCATGGGGTGCCACAACATTGAGAATATGATGTAGTCAGGGAAACCTGCAGTTCTCGAACAATGGTTTTCTGCAATCCCAATTGAGAAGTCCTGACCACGAAGTGCACCCTTTCATACATTTGATGACAGCAAAGCCTGAAGGGTGGAGCCTGAGAGATGTGTTAGGGAGGCTTTCACCCATCAGTAGCCTGCTGGAGTCCAGCTCCATGCAGTCATAGCCAGTAGATCCAGCCCTCCGCTGGCCAGGTGGGCAATGGACAGATGGTGTGGGTGGGCTGTCAGTGAGAAGCTGGTGGTGTCAGTGTAGCTCCTTTAGAAATGGATGGATGTCTGCCTCCTCGGGAAGGAAACAACCACAGCTGGCATGAAGTGAGCTTCCATTTTGGAAGTTTCCTTGGAGAAAGTGCCAGGCACTGAAAAAGCTGACTGGGCTGTCTATGGGGATAAGCTTTACTCTCCAGGAGTGTGAAGACACGTTGCTGAGTTTTGAAATGAATTCTGCAGGTATTCAGGGGAGAGGAAGGTCATTGCTGATCATGCTGGTGTGGGTAAGGAGTTGGCTGGCCAGGTGGCTGCCCGACACCAAAAGGCAATTGCCTCTCTTTGAGAGTCCCTACACGCCTGGAAGATAGCTGCCAAGAAGGACTGAGGGTTTTGCTTTTTTATATGCCCACCTGAAACCACCTGAGAATGTTGCTGTGGTGAAATGACTGATAACATTGTTCAGATACAAAGGAACGTCACTGTTTGGTTTTTTTTTTTCAAATTGATTAAACCAACTATGAAAAGCAGTCTTCTAGCGCACACTTGGTAATTAGTTTGCAAAACCAGTGCAATGAGTACAGAAAGCTGCCAGCATCTGTCCATTCAGTTAAAGAATCTCAGCATTTTGATACCAGCTCAGTATGAAGAGGCAACTGGTCCTTGCATGTGCCCAGACATGAATCTGGTGGATCAGCAGAGAGAGTGAGGCTAGAGGGGAATTCCCTTGTCAGGAGTGTCCCCTGTGCAGAGGGCTTTAACAAGAAGAGAATAGGACCTTTAAGGAGCAAGGCTTTCAAACAACACGGCGTTAGTAAGCTAAAGCCTATGTTTTGATTTACCAACTGGTAGCCAGTGCATTTTCAGGCCACGCTTTCCTCCTTGCAAAGGGCCCCACGTGGCAAATGCGTGCTGACATAGCACATCCCGAAACAATTACCTCTAGCTGTAGTAATTGCATTCCCGAACTCTGGAGGATGCAGTCACATGAACTGGGCCCCACAATTTCAAAAGGTCGTTAAGGTCCCTGAATGCATCCAGAGGAGGGCACCAAAGCTGGGGAAGGGGCTGGAAGGCATGTCCTCCGGGGAGCAGCTGAGGAGTTTGTCTAGTTTGGAGAGAAGGAGGCTGAGGGGCGACCTCATGGCTCTCTACAGCTTCCTGAGGAGGGGAAGTGGAGAGGGAGGTGCTGATCTCCTCTCCCTGGGATCCAGTGCCAGGACGTGTGGGAATGGCTCAAAGCTGCATCCCTCAGGGGAGGCTTGGACTTGACATGAGGAAATCTCTCTTTACCAAGAAGGTGCTCAACCCCTGGAACAGGCTTCCTATGCCCCATGGCCGGTCAGTGTTGAAGAGGCATTTGGACAACACCCGTATTAACATTCTTTTACGTTTGGTCAGGCTTGCAGTGGTCAGGCAGTTGGACTCAATCCTTGTTGTAGGTCCCTTGCCACTCAACTCTTCTATTCTATTTGATTCAAGATGATTTGCTTAGATTCAGATTCAATTCAGTTCAATTTGACTGTATTTATTTTGGTTTGATTCTTCTTCCTCCCTCCCTCCTTCTTTCCCTACCAGCACATGCTGAGGAAATCTCTGATGACATTTACTCCCAGCCTTGCACTAGCAGAAGGCATTGAATGGGTAGTCATGTCCCAGCCTAGGCACTGGCTCTGTCACTTTGTGGGAATGAGGCTTGTACCTTCTGATGGGGGTGAGAGCTGGGGATCATCGGAACATAACTTGACCACCTGAACAAATTTGCCAAAAGCATGGGGGCACTGCAGATTTTGAGAGCCTTCTGTGTTCATCCAGTTTAGCTAGGTTTCCACGGGATGGCAAAACCCCACATCTCTGACGCTAGCGAGGCTCAAAAACCAAGCCCTCAGTCTGAAGCAGGAAGTGCTCTGGAACTAAATGGTTGCAAACCTTTTTGATGTGAGCAATACCTGTTCTTTCCCCTGTGGATTTCTTTGTTGTTTTTCTTTTTCTCCTTGTACTCCTTTTTAGAAATGCCTGAGCTGTTTCCTTTGGAAAAAACATGCTAAAAGAAGAGTCAGAGAACAACAGTACTCCATCAGGGTGAAGGTCCATCTGGGCCAAAACTCGTTCTCCAGGGTGGCCAACCATAAATGCCTAAAGGAAAGGAGAGCATACGAGTGCTACAGGTCTACTTCTGCCAGGGTCCTGGGGGTGCTCAGGGGCCTCAATGGCCGGCACCAGCCTCCCCGGGGACCCCCGCCCACACCGTCTCCTGCCAAGGGCCCAGGGGACGTGGTGTCTCAGCTCCGCCTGGAGCCTTCAGTCCCTGCCTGAGCGATGTTGCAGGTGTGCAACACCTCGTCTGTTGGTCTGGACAACCAACCACCACCTCTGCCCCTCTCTCGCGGATGGGCCTGGGGCCTGCCCTGCAGGGAGCTGCTCTCCTGGATGGACCCCTCAGGCCTAGGTCACAGCTTGTCACGCAGAACCACATGCATAACATAGCATAACTATGCTATCCTATTCTGTTGTATTCCCTGTGCTCACCGTGAGTCAAATAGCAATGAGGCTGCTATTTGCCTGAAATGTCAGGGCGTTTTCAGCTCCAAAAACACATTCAAGGACACAAATCAGAAAGGTTATAAGTGGAAGCAGGATTTCATTTTTAGATTTTGTATCATTTTAAGTTATTTTTCTGAATCGATTTCAGAGCCAGTGCTCGCAAGCATTAACCGAACACGGCCGTGGAGCCGGGAGCAGGCTGATGCCTTCTTCAGTTTAGCTTGGAAAAAAGTCCTTTGCAGGATCCCTTGCAAAGGCAAGTGACAGAGCTGCAGAAAGTGGCAGCAGGAATACATGCCAAGCGGTCCCTGTTTCCTGGAGAGTGAGAACTTGGAGAATGAGGACCAGGCCCAACCACACACAAAAGAAGAAGAAGAAGCAGCAGCAGCAGCAGCAGCAGCAGCAGCAGCAGCAGCAGCAGCAGCAGCAGCAGCAGAAGTGTGTGGTATCGTGGGGCATTTTCCAAAGCAGGACAGACGCTGATGACAAGCATCCTTTTTGCCTTCCAAAACTTGCTCCGTTGTACTTCTTGGCCAGTGATGCATGAAAAGCACTCTCGTGCTTGTCCCACGCTTCTATTGCACACAGGGAGAGACGAAAAGTGGCAGCTCCGGATGGGGCAGCAAGCCTGGAGCCCTTCCAAGCGCTGGCTGTTTTGCACAAGCAAGAACCCCTGGGGAAATGGAGCCGAGGGAAGAGCAGAGCTCGCTCCCACTACAAACTTGCAATGGGAAAGAGAGCCCAGAAGAGCCAGGGCATAAGTAGCACCTTGGAGGTACAAGAGCAGCAGGCAAGAACCAGGCGAAAAGGGCCCAGAGGAGCCTTGAAAAGGGGCTGTGCTCAATGCTACGGAGGAAAAGAAGCAACCCCCGGGGGCCACACTGGGGGCCCACCCTGGGAGTCTAAAACAAGCCTTCCTCCCCCCGGATGCGGGGCACGAGGGCCACCTTCGTGGAGCAGGAGCAGCAGGCACCTGGCCAAAATGGCCCAACGGAGCCCTGGCAAGGGGCTGTGCTCAGTGCTGCAGAGGAAGGCAAAAAACCCCCAGGGACACTTGCTAGCCCACCGTGGGGGGAAAAAAGCCTTCCTCCCCCCAGCTGCAGGGCACGAGAGGCCGTCTTCGTGGTGCATGAGCAGCAGGCAGTAACCTAGCCAAAATGGGGCAGAGGAGCCCTGACAAGTGGTCATGCTCAGTGCTGCAGAGGAAGGCAAAAAACCCCCGGGGACCGGTGCCAATCTGCCCCGGGGCAAAATTCCTTCCTGACCCCAGAGCTGGCGATCGGCTATTCCCTGAGCCTGTGAGCAAGACCTGCCTCCTCGTCCCACAGGCTGGTCATGCCTCCCAAGAGATGCCCAAGCCTGTTCTCCCTCAACCTGGAGCCATCTCAGGGGCTTCCCAGAGTGGCCTGATGTCCCCAGCCTGATCAGCCCTGGCGGCAAGAATCCTTTCTGTGCCTGGCAGGACACCAGTGGGTCCTGCTCCAAAACACGGGGACCCCTGGCAACACCTGCGTGTCCCATTTCTTACGGCTGCTGCCACTGGCTCTGCAGGGGATGAGGAGAGCGAGCTCTGCAGTGCTCCTCAAGAAGGTGTTCCCTTGCTTTAGCCACAGATCTCCAGCTGAAAAGGCCAGATAGCCTCAGGTGCCTCCAGCTCTCGCTGGTTCTTCTCCTCTCCAGCAGCCTCGTCCAGCCTCCTCCGGTCTTGTTCCCGCAGCCCCCTCCAAGTAATTCTGCCGGCTTCTCAAGGACTTCCTCTCGGATGTCTTCAGGCTGCCCCCAGGCCAGCCCTGGCAGCGGGCACTGGACGGTGCTCCCTTTTATCCTGTCCCGGGGCATTGTGACTGCTGCGTTGCTGGGTGGTGGCCCTGTGACATGGGTGTGACCAGGCTCCGCCCCCCCGCCGCCCCCGCGCCGCCCCCGCGCCGCCCCGTCCACCACCCATCTGCCCAGCATCCTTTGGAGGAAGGTCTTTGGGGTGCTGGCCCCGAGGCAGTCCCTGTGCCCGGGGGGCCCAGGGGGCCGTCCCTGCCCTTGGTGGCCACGCACTGGGCGCAGCTGCTGGCCGTCCCTGATGTGTTCTCTGCCACTTGGCTCCCAAGGACAAACCTGGCGCTGTTACTCTTCTCTCAGGCCATGGCAGAAACCAACCCTGCCGCCCAGAGACCACCCCTATTAGCTGTCCCCTCTCCCCCGTCTCTGCACCAGAGCTGGTGGCCATGAGGTCAGGCAGCGAGGAGGACAAGGGCCTTGATCTGGCTGGGCACAAACCCTTTTCCTGGGGTGCAAGTGGGCTGATTTCAGCAGCCACGGCCTGGAGGAAAGCCAAAGTGTAACCAGCGCCATAGGGTGGGCTGGGCGGTGCCAAGAGACCGCCATGGAAATAACACAGGCTTTGAAAAAGAAGGCAGCAGAGGTTACACTGGTCTGGTGGAAAGGCTGCTCATTTTCAGACCTAGAACGTTTGGATCCGTGCCCAAGACACAGCCAGGTCAGCAACGACTCTTCCAAACTGTAAAAATAGGCCATGGCTGCTCTCACCCTCACATCCCCTTTTCCCATTGAAACCAAGCTGTGCAGTTGGCCGTGTCGATATGGGGTACAAAGTGCGCTTCAGCCATGGGGTACAACTTTCAGAGCTGGCTGGTGACTTTCATGTTTCTGAGAGTTATTTCCCTGCCTCCTTTTGTGGGAAGATGTTCAGATCTGATCTAAAAGCCTGGCAAATATCATTTTTCTTTAGCATTTAGTATTTTGAGTGCTGAAAGAGGAACAAAGGTAGTATTCTTGTAATTTTTTACAGGGGTGCCAAATAGTGGCACTTCCAAGAAAGTGACGGCAGCCCTTTTCAGTCTTTGCCTTGCTCCTTCAAGTCGTCACCTGCTCTGCAGGCCCTCCACGTCCCCAGTCAACTGCTCAGTCTTTGTCTGCCTTCACCCCGGGTGGAATTGCTCTCTCTTGAACCTGAGGAAGGAGAAACGTCCATGGTGGTCCAGGTGAGTTCTCACCAGGGCTTTGCACAATGCTTGCCTTTCCTATGGAAACATCTTTCCTGGCACGCGAGAAGGCATTTCCCTGTATCACATGGGTGGCTCATAGTCCCCTAGTGATCTCCTCATGCATACAGGAACACTGGCCTGCTCCCATGTTTCCAGACTGGAGCAGAGACTCATGGCGCTCCACCTGATGTTGGGTTACCTATTTCTACAGTGCAGCTCTTCACACATGGTTTCTTGGTGTAGGGGCTGTCTCTCCTGTCAGAGCTTCAGCTGGTATGGAGCATGGGGTCTGTAGAAAGAGATGACGAGGATACAGCATTTTCTGGTTCATGGGGTGCCACAACATTGAGAATATGATGTAGTCAGGGAAACCTGCAGTTCTCGAACAATGGTTTTCTGCAATCCCAATTGAGAAGTCCTGACCACGAAGTGCACCCTTTCATACATTTGATGACAGCAAAGCCTGAAGGGTGGAGCCTGAGAGATGTGTTAGGGAGGCTTTCACCCATCAGTAGCCTGCTGGAGTCCAGCTCCATGCAGTCATAGCCAGTAGATCCAGCCCTCCGCTGGCCAGGCGGGCAATGGAGAGATGGTGTGGGTGGGCTGTCAGTGAGAAGCTGGTGGTGTCAGTGTAGCTCCTTTAGAAATGGATGGATGTCTGCCTCCTCGGGAAGGAAATAACCACAGCTGGCATGAAGTGAGCTTCCATTTTGGAAGTTTCCTTGGAGAAAGTGCCAGGCACTGAAAAAGCTGACTGGGCTGTCTATGGGGATAAGCTTTACTCTCCAGGAGTGTGAAGACACGTTGCTGAGTTTTGAAATGAATTCTGCAGGTATTCAGGGGAGAGGAAGGTCATTGCTGATCATGCTGCTGTGGGTAAGGAGTTGGCTGGCCAGGTGGCTGCCCGACACCAAAAGGCAATTGCCTCTCTTTGAGAGTCCCTACACGCCTGGAAGATAGCTGCCAAGAAGGACTGAGGGTTTTGCTTTTTTATATGCCCACCTGAAACCACCTGAGAATGTTGCTGTGGTGAAATGACTGATAACATTGTTCAGATACAAAGGAACGTCACTGTTTGGTTTTTTTTTTCAAATTGATTAAACCAACTATGAAAAGCAGTCTTCTAGCGCACACTTGGTAATTAGTTTGCAAAACCAGTGCAATGAGTACAGAAAGCTGCCAGCATCTGTCCATTCAGTTAAAGAATCTCAGCATTTTGATACCAGCTCAGTATGAAGAGGCAACTGGTCCTTGCATGTGCCCAAACATGAATCTGGTGGATCAGCAGAGAGAGTGAGGCTAGAGGGGAATTCCCTTGTCAGGAGTGTCCCCTGTGCAGAGGGCTTTAACAAGAAGAGAATAGGACCTTTAAGGAGCAAGGCTTTCAAACAACACGGCGTTAGTAAGCTAAAGCCTATGTTTTGATTTACAAACTGGTAGCCAGTGCATTTTCAGGCCATGCTTTCCTCCTTGCAAAGGGCCCCACGTGGCAAATGCGTGCTGACATAGCACATCCCAAAACAATTACCTCTAGCTGTAGTAATTGCATTCCCGAACTCTGGAGGATGCAGTCACATGAACTGGGCCCCACAATTTCAAAAGGTCGTTAAGGTCCCTGAATGCATCCAGAGGAGGGCACCAAAGCTGGGGAAGGGGCTGGAAGGCATGTCCTCCGGGGAGCAGCTGAGGAGTTTGTCTAGTTTGGAGAGAAGGAGGCTGAGGGGCGACCTCATGGCTCTCTACAGCTTGCTGAGGAGGGGAAGTGGAGAGGGAGGTGCTGATCTCCTCTCCCTGGGATCCAGTGCCAGGACGTGTGGGAATGGCTCAAAGCTGCATCCCTCAGGGGAGGCTTGGACTTGACATGAGGAAATCTCTCTTTACCAAGAAGGTGCTCAACCCCTGGAACAGGCTTCCTATGCCCCATGGCCAGTCAGTGTTGAAGAGGCATTTGGACAACACCCGTATTAACATTCTTTTACGTTTGGTCAGGCTTGCAGTGGTCAGGCAGTTGGACTCAATCCTTGTTGTAGGTCCCTTGCCACTCAACTCTTCTATTCTATTTGATTCAAGATGATTTGCTTAGATTCAGATTCAATTCAGTTCAATTTGACTGTATTTATTTTGATTTGATTCTTCTTCCTCCCTCCCTCCTTCTTTCCCTACCAGCACATGCTGAGGAAATCTGTGATGACATTTACTCCCAGCCTTGCACTAGCAGAAGGCATTGAATGGGTAGTCATGTCCCAGCCTAGGCACTGGCTCTGTCACTTTGTGGGAATGAGGCTTGTACCTTCTGATGGGGGTGAGAGCTGGGGATCATCGGAACATAACTTGACCACCTGAACAAATTTGCCAAAAGCATGGGGGCACTGCAGATTTTGAGAGCCTTCTGTGTTCATCCAGTTTAGCTAGGTTTCCACGGGATGGCAAAACCCCACATCTCTGACGCTAGCGAGGCTCAAAAACCAAGCCCTCAGTCTGAAGCAGGAAGTGCTCTGGAACTAAATGGTTGCAAACCTTTTTGATGTGAGCAATACCTGTTCTTCTTTCCCCCGTGGATTTCTTTGTTGTTTTTCTTTTTCTCCTTGTACTCCTTTTTAGAAATGCCTGAGCTGTTTCCTTTGGAAAAAACATGCTAAAAGAAGAGTCAGAGAACAACAGTACTCCATCAGGGTGAAGGTCCATCTGGGCCAAAACTCGTTCTCCAGGGTGGCCAACCATAAATGCCTAAAGGAAAGGAGAGCATACGAGTGCTACAGGTCTACTTCTGCCAGGGTCCTGGGGGTGCTCAGGGGCCTCAATGGCCGGCACCAGCCTCCCCGGGGACCCCCGCCCACACCGTCTCCTGCCAAGGGCCCAGGGGACGTGGTGTCTCAGCTCCGCCTGGAGCCTTCAGTCCCTGCCTGAGCGATGTTGCAGGTGTGCAACACCTCGTCTGTTGGTCTGGACAACCAACCACCACCTCTGCCCCTCTCTCGCGGATGGGCCTGGGGCCTGCCCTGCAGGGAGCTGCTCTCCTGGATGGACCCCTCAGGCCTAGGTCACAGCTTGTCATGCAGAACCACATGCATAACATAGCATAACTATTCTATCCTATTCTGTTGTATTCCCTGTGCTCACCGTGAGTCAAATAGCAATGAGGCTGCTATTTGCCTGAAATGTCAGGGCGTTTTCAGCTCCAAAAACACATTCAAGGACACAAATCAGAAAGGTTATAAGTGGAAGCAGGATTTCATTTTTAGATTTTGTATCATTTTAAGTTATTTTTCTGAATCGATTTCAGAGCCAGTGCTCGCAAGCATTAACCGAACACGGCCGTGGAGCCGGGAGCAGGCTGATGCCTTCTTCAGTTTAGCTTGGAAAAAAGTCCTTTGCAGGATCCCTTGCAAAGGCAAGTGACAGAGCTGCAGAAAGTGGCAGCAGGAATACATGCCAAGCGGTCCCTGTTTCCTGGAGAGTGAGAACTTGGAGAATGAGGACCAGGCCCAACCACACACAAAAGAAGAAGAAGCAGCAGCAGCAGCAGCAGCAGCAGCAGCAGCAGCAGAAGTGTGTGGTATCGTGGGGCATTTTCCAAAGCAGGACAGACGCTGATGACAAGCATCCTTTTTGCCTTGCAGAACTTGCTCCGTTGTACTTCTTGGCCAGTGATGCATGAAAAGCACTCTCGTGCTTGTCCCACGCTTCTATTGCACACAGGGAGAGACGAAAAGTGGCAGCTCCGGATGGGGCAGCAAGCCTGGAGCCCTTCCAAGCGCTGGCTGTTTTGCACAAGCAAGAACCCCTGGGGAAATGGAGCCGAGGGAAGAGCAGAGCTCGCTCCCACTACAAACTTGCAATGGGAAAGAGAGCCCAGAAGAGCCAGGGCATAAGTAGCACCTTGGAGGTACAAGAGCAGCAGGCAAGAACCAGGCGAAAAGGGCCCAGAGGAGCCTTGAAAAGGGGCTGTGCTCAATGCTACGGAGGAAAAGAAGCAACCCCCGGGGGCCACACTGGGGGCCCACCCTGGGAGTCTAAAACGCTTCCTCCCCCCGGATGCGGGGCACGAGGGCCACCTTCGTGGAGCAGGAGCAGCAGGCACCTGGCCAAAATGGCCCAACGGAGCCCTGGCAAGGGGCTGTGCTCAGTGCTGCAGAGGAAGGCAAAAAACCCCCAGGGACACTTGCTAGCCCACCGTGGGGGGAAAAAAGCCTTCCTCCCCCCAGCTGCAGGGCACGAGAGGCCGTCTTCGTGGTGCATGAGCAGCAGGCAGTAACCTAGCCAAAATGGGGCAGAGGAGCCCTGACAAGTGGTCATGCTCAGTGCTGCAGAGGAAGGCAAAAAACCCCCGGGGACCGGTGCCAATCTGCCCCGGGGCAAAATTCCTTCCTGACCCCAGAGCTGGCGATCGGCTATTCCCTGAGCCTGTGAGCAAGACCTGCCTCCTCGTCCCACAGGCTGGTCATGCCTCCCAAGAGATGCCCAAGCCTGTTCTCCCTCAACCTGGAGCCATCTCAGGGGCTTCCCAGAGTGGCCTGATGTCCCCAGCCTGATCAGCCCTGGCGGCAAGAATCCTTTCTGTGCCTGGCAGGACACCAGTGGGTCCTGCTCCAAAACACGGGGACCCCTGGCAACACCTGCGTGTCCCATTTCTTACGGCTGCTGCCACTGGCTCTGCAGGGGATGAGGAGAGCGAGCTCTGCAGTGCTCCTCAAGAAGGTGTTCCCTTGCTTTAGCCACAGATCTCCAGCTGAAAAGGCCAGATAGCCTCAGGTGCCTCCAGCTCTCGCTGGTTCTTCTCCTCTCCAGCAGCCTCGTCCAGCCTCCTCCGGTCTTGTTCCCGCAGCCCCCTCCAAGTAATTCTGCCGGCTTCTCAAGGACTTCCTCTCGGATGTCTTCAGGCTGCCCCCAGGCCAGCCCTGGCAGCGGGCACTGGACGGTGCTCCCTTTTATCCTGTCCCGGGGCATTGTGACTGCTGCGTTGCTGGGTGGTGGCCCTGTGACATGGGTGTGACCAGGCTCCGCCCCCCCGCCGCCCCCGCGCCGCCCCCGCGCCGCCCCGTCCACCACCCATCTGCCCAGCATCCTTTGGAGGAAGGTCTTTGGGGTGCTGGCCCCGAGGCAGTCCCTGTGCCCGGGGGGCCCAGGGGGCCGTCCCTGCCCTTGGTGGCCACGCACTGGGCGCAGCTGCTGGCCGGCCCTGATGTGTCCTCTGCCACTTGGCTCCCAAGGACAAACCTGGCGCTGTTACTCTTCTCTCAGGCCATGGCAGAAACCAACCCTGCCGCCCAGAGACCACCCCTATTAGCTGTCCCCTCTCCCCCGTCTCTGCACCAGAGCTGGCGGCCATGAGGTCAGGCAGCGAGGAGGACAAGGGCCTTGATCTGGCTGGGCACAAACCCTTTTCCTGGGGTGCAAGTGGGCTGATTTCAGCAGCCACGGCCTGGAGGAAAGCCAAAGTGTAACCAGCGCCATAGGGTGGGCTGGGCGGTGCCAAGAGACCGCCATGGAAATAACACAGGCTTTGAAAAAGAAGGCAGCAGAGGTTACACTGGTCTGGTGGAAAGGCTGCTCATTTTCAGACCTAGAACATTTGGATCCGTGCCCAAGACACAGCCAGGTCAGCAACGACTCTTCCAAACTGTAAAAATAGCCCGTGGCTGCTCTCACCCTCACATCCCCTTTTCCCACTGAAACCAAGCTGTGCAGTTGGCCGTGTCGATATGGGGTACAAAGTGTGCTTCAGCCATGGGGTACAACTGTCAGAGCTGGCTGGTGACTTTCATGTTTCTGAGAGTTATTTCCCTGCCTCCTTTTGTGGGAAGATGTTCAGATCTGATCTAAAAGCCTGGCAAATATCATTTTTCTTTAGCATTTAGTATTTTGAGTGCTGAAAGAGGAACAAAGGTAGTATTCTTGTAATTTTTTACAGGGGTGCCAAATAGTGGCACTTCCAAGAAAGTGACGGCAGCCCTTTTCAGTCTTTGCCTTGCTCCTTCGAGTCGTCACCTGCTCTGCAGGCCCTCCACGTCCCCAGTCAACTGCTCAGTCTTTGTCTGCCTTCACCCCCGGTGGAATTGCTCTCTCTTGAACCTGAGGAATGAGAAACGTCCATGGTGGTCCAGGTGAGTTCTCACCAGGGCTTTGCACAATGCTTGCCTTTCCTATGGAAACATCTTTCCTGGCACGCGAGAAGGCATTTCCCTGTATCACATGGGTGGCTCATAGTCCCCTAGTGATCTCCTCATGCATACAGGAACACTGGCCTGCTCCCATGTTTCCAGACTGGAGCAGAGACTCATGGCGCTCCACCTGATGTTGGGTTACCTATTTCTACAGTGCAGCTCTTCACACATGGTTTCTTGGTGTAGGGGCTGTCTCTCCTGTCAGAGCTTCAGCTGGTATGGAGCATGGGGTCTGTAGAAAGAGATGACGAGGATACAGCATTTTCTGGTTCATGGGGTGCCACAACATTGAGAATATGATGTAGTCAGGGAAACCTGCAGTTCTCGAACAATGGTTTTCTGCAATCCCAATTGAGAAGTCCTGACCACGAAGTGCACCCTTTCATACATTTGATGACAGCAAAGCCTGAAGGGTGGAGCCTGAGAGATGTGTTAGGGAGGCTTTCACCCATCAGTAGCCTGCTGGAGTCCAGCTCCATGCAGTCATAGCCAGTAGATCCAGCCCTCCGCTGGCCAGGCGGGCAATGGAGAGATGGTGTGGGTGGGCTGTCAGTGAGAAGCTGGTGGTGTCAGTGTAGCTCCTTTAGAAATGGATGGATGTCTGCCTCCTCGGGAAGGAAATAACCACAGCCGGCATGAAGTGAGCTTCCATTTTGGAAGTTTCCTTGGAGAAAGTGCCAGGCACTGAAAAAGCTGACTGGGCTGTCTATGGGGATAAGCTTTACTCTCCAGGAGTGTGAAGACACGTTGCTGAGTTTTGAAATGAATTCTGCAGGTATTCAGGGGAGAGGAAGGTCACTGCTGATCATGCTGGTGTGGGTAAGGAGTTGGCTGGCCAGGTGGCTGCCCGACACCAAAAGGCAATTGCCTCTCTTTGAGAGTCCCTACGCGCCTGGAAGATAGCTGCCAAGAAGGACTGAGGGTTTTGCTTTTTTATATGCCCACCTGAAACCACCTGAGAATGTTGCTGTGGTGAAATGACTGATAACATTGTTCAGATACAAAGGAACGTCACTGTTTGGTTTTTTTTTTTTCAAATTGATTAAACCAACTATGAAAAGCAGTCTTCTAGCGCACACTTGGTAATTAGTTTGCAAAACCAGTGCAATGAGTACAGAAAGCTGCCAGCATCTGTCCATTCAGTTAAAGAATCTCAGCATTTTGATACCAGCTCAGTATGAAGAGGCAACTGGTCCTTGCATGTGCCCAGACATGAATCTGGTGGATCAGCAGAGAGAGTGAGGCTAGAGGGGAATTCCCTTGTCAGGAGTGTCCCCTGTGCAGAGGGCTTTAACAAGAAGAGAATAGGACCTTTAAGGAGCAAGGCTTTCAAACAACACGGCGTTAGTAAGCTAAAGCCTATGTTTTGATTTACAAACTGGTAGCCAGTGCATTTTCAGGCCACGCTTTCCTCCTTGCAAAGGGCCCCACGTGGCAAATGCGTGCTGACATAGCACATCCCGAAACAATTACCTCTAGCTGTAGTAATTGCATTCCCGAACTCTGGAGGATGCAGTCACATGAACTGGGCCCCACAATTTCAAAAGGTCGTTAAGGTCCCTGAATGCATCCAGAGGAGGGCACCAAAGCTGGGGAAGGGGCTGGAAGGCATGTCCTCCGGGGAGCAGCTGAGGAGTTTGTCTAGTTTGGAGAGAAGGAGGCTGAGGGGCGACCTCATGGCTCTCTACAGCTTCCTGAGGAGGGGAAGTGGAGAGGGAGGTGCTGATCTCCTCTCCCTGGGATCCAGTGCCAGGACGTGTGGGAATGGCTCAAAGCTGCATCCCTCAGGGGAGGCTTGGACTTGACATGAGGAAATCTCTCTTTACCAAGAAGGTGCTCAACCCCTGGAACAGGCTTCCTATGCCCCATGGCCGGTCAGTGTTGAAGAGGCATTTGGACAACACCCGTATTAACATTCTTTTACGTTTGGTCAGGCTTGCAGTGGTCAGGCAGTTGGACTCAATCCTTGTTGTAGGTCCCTTGCCACTCAACTCTTCTATTCTATTTGATTCAAGATGATTTGCTTAGATTCAGATTCAGTTCAGTTCAATTTGACTGTATTTATTTTGATTTGATTCTTCTTCCTCCCTCCCTCCTTCTTTCCCTACCAGCACATGCTGAGGAAATCTCTGATGACATTTACTCCCAGCCTTGCACTAGCAGAAGGCATTGAATGGGTAGTCATGTCCCAGCCTAGGCACTGGCTCTGTCACTTTGTGGGAATGAGGCTTGTACCTTCTGATGGGGGTGAGAGCTGGGGATCATCGGAACATAACTTGACCACCTGAACAAATTTGCCAAAAGCATGGGGGCACTGCAGATTTTGAGAGCCTTCTGTGTTCATCCAGTTTAGCTAGGTTTCCACGGGATGGCAAAACCCCACATCTCTGACGCTAGCGAGGCTCAAAAACCAAGCCCTCAGTCTGAAGCAGGAAGTGCTCTGGAACTAAATGGTTGCAAACCTTTTTGATGTGAGCAATACCTGTTCTTCTTTCCCCCGTGGATTTCTTTGTTGTTTTTCTTTTTCTCCTTGTACTCCTTTTTAGAAATGCCTGAGCTGTTTCCTTTGGAAAAAACATGCTAAAAGAAGAGTCAGAGAACAACAGTACTCCATCAGGGTGAAGGTCCATCTGGGCCAAAACTCGTTCTCCAGGGTGGCCAACCATAAATGCCTAAAGGAAAGGAGAGCATACGAGTGCTACAGGTCTACTTCTGCCAGGGTCCTGGGGGTGCTCAGGGGCCTCAATGGCCGGCACCAGCCTCCCCGGGGACCCCCGCCCACACCGTCTCCTGCCAAGGGCCCAGGGGACGTGGTGTCTCAGCTCCGCCTGGAGCCTTCAGTCCCTGCCTGAGCGATGTTGCAGGTGTGCAACACCTCGTCTGTTGGTCTGGACAACCAACCACCACCTCTGCCCCTCTCTCGCGGATGGGCCTGGGGCCTGCCCTGCAGGGAGCTGCTCTCCTGGATGGACCCCTCAGGCCTAGGTCACAGCTTGTCATGCAGAACCACATGCATAACATAGCATAACTATTCTATCCTATTCTGTTGTATTCCCTGTGCTCACCGTGAGTCAAATAGCAATGAGGCTGCTATTTGCCTGAAAAGTCAGGGCGTTTTCAGCTCCAAAAACACATTCAAGGACACAAATCAGAAAGGTTATAAGTGGAAGCAGGATTTCATTTTTAGATTTTGTATCATTTTAAGTTATTTTTCTGAATCGATTTCAGAGCCAGTGCTCGCAAGCATTAACCGAACACGGCCGTGGAGCCGGGAGCAGGCTGATGCCTTCTTCAGTTTAGCTTGGAAAAAAGTCCTTTGCAGGATCCCTTGCAAAGGCAAGTGACAGAGCTGCAGAAAGTGGCAGCAGGAATACATGCCAAGCGGTCCCTGTTTCCTGGAGAGTGAGAACTTGGAGAATGAGGACCAGGCCCAACCACACACAAAAGAAGAAGAAGCAGCAGCAGCAGCAGCAGCAGCAGCAGCAGCAGCAGCAGCAGCAGAAGTGTGTGGTATCGTGGGGCATTTTCCAAAGCAGGACACACGCTGATGACAAGCATCCTTTTTGCCTTCCAAAACTTGCTCCGTTGTACTTCTTGGCCAGTGATGCATGAAAAGCACTCTCGTGCTTGTCCCACGCTTCTATTGCACACAGGGAGAGACGAAAAGTGGCAGCTCCGGATGGGGCAGCAAGCCTGGAGCCCTTCCAAGCGCTGGCTGTTTTGCACAAGCAAGAACCCCTGGGGAAATGGAGCCGAGGGAAGAGCAGAGCTCGCTCCCACTACAAACTTGCAATGGGAAAGAGAGCCCAGAAGAGCCAGGGCATAAGTAGCACCTTGGAGGTACAAGAGCAGCAGGCAAGAACCAGGCGAAAAGGGCCCAGAGGAGCCTTGAAAAGGGGCTGTGCTCAATGCTACGGAGGAAAAGAAGCAACCCCCGGGGGCCACACTGGGGGCCCACCCTGGGAGTCTAAAACAAGCCTTCCTTCCCCCGGATGCGGGGCACGAGGGCCACCTTCGTGGAGCAGGAGCAGCAGGCACCTGGCCAAAATGGCCCAACGGACCCCTGGCAAGGGGCTGTGCTCAGTGCTGCAGAGGAAGGCAAAAAACCCCCAGGGACACTTGCTAGCCCACCGTGGGGGGAAAAAAGCCTTCCTCCCCCCAGCTGCAGGGCACGAGAGGCCGTCTTCGTGGTGCATGAGCAGCAGGCAGTAACCTAGCCAAAATGGGGCAGAGGAGCCCTGACAAGTGGTCATGCTCAGTGCTGCAGAGGAAGGCAAAAAACCCCCGGGGACCGGTGCCAATCTGCCCCGGGGCAAAGTTCCTTCCTGACCCCAGAGCTGGCGATCGGCTATTCCCTGAGCCTGTGAGCAAGACCTGCCTCCTCGTCCCACAGGCTGGTCATGCCTCCCAAGAGATGCCCAAGCCTGTTCTCCCTCAACCTGGAGCCATCTCAGGGGCTTCCCAGAGTGGCCTGATGTCCCCAGCCTGATCAGCCCTGGCGGCAAGAATCCTTTCTGTGCCTGGCAGGACACCAGTGGGTCCTGCTCCAAAACACGGGGACCCCTGGCAACACCTGCGTGTCCCATTTCTTACGGCTGCTGCCACTGGCTCTGCAGGGGATGAGGAGAGCGAGCTCTGCAGTGCTCCTCAAGAAGGTGTTCCCTTGCTTTAGCCACAGATCTCCAGCTGAAAAGGCCAGATAGCCTCAGGTGCCTCCAGCTCTCGCTGGTTCTTCTCCTCTCCAGCAGCCTCGTCCAGCCTCCTCCGGTCTTGTTCCCGCAGCCCCCTCCAAGTAATTCTGCCGGCTTCTCAAGGACTTCCTCTCGGATGTCTTCAGGCTGCCCCCAGGCCAGCCCTGGCAGCGGGCACTGGACGGTGCTCCCTTTTATCCTGTCCCGGGGCATTGTGACTGCTGCGTTGCTGGGTGGTGGCCCTGTGACATGGGTGTGACCAGGCTCCGCCCCCCCACCGGCCCCGCCCCGCCCCCGCGCCGCCCCGTCCACCACCCATCTGCCCAGCATCCTTTGGAGGAAGGTCTTTGGGGTGCTGGCCCCGAGGCAGTCCCTGTGCCCGGGGGGCCCAGGGGGCCGTCCCTGCCCTTGGTGGCCACGCACTGGGCGCAGCTGCTGGCCGGCCCTGATGTGTCCTCTGCCACTTGGCTCCCAAGGACAAACCTGGCGCTGTTACTCTTCTCTCAGGCCATGGCAGAAACCAACCCTGCCGCCCAGAGACCACCCCTATTAGCTGTCCCCTCTCCCCCGTCTCTGCACCAGAGCTGGCGGCCATGAGGTCAGGCAGCGAGGAGGACAAGGGCCTTGATCTGGCTGGGCACAAACCCTTTTCCTGGGGTGCAAGTGGGCTGATTTCAGCAGCCACGGCCTGGAGGAAAGCCAAAGTGTAACCAGCGCCATAGGGTGGGCTGGGCGGTGCCAAGAGACCGCCATGGAAATAACACAGGCTTTGAAAAAGAAGGCAGCAGAGGTTACACTGGTCTGGTGGAAAGGCTGCTCATTTTCAGACCTAGAACGTTTGGATCCGTGCCCAAGACACAGCCAGGTCAGCAACGACTCTTCCAAACTGTAAAAATAGCCCATGGCTGCTCTCACCCTCACATCCCCTTTTCCCACTGAAACCAAGCTGTGCAGTTGGCCGTGTCGATATGGGGTACAAAGTGCGCTTCAGCCATGGGGTACAACTTTCAGAGCTGGCTGGTGACTTTCATGTTTCTGAGAGTTATTTCCCTGCCTCCTTTTGTGGGAAGATGTTCAGATCTGATCTAAAAGCCTGGCAAATATCATTTTTCTTTAGCATTTAGTATTTTGAGTGCTGAAAGAGGAACAAAGGTAGTATTCTTGTAATTTTTTACAGGGGTGCCAAATAGTGGCACTTCCAAGAAAGTGACGGCAGCCCTTTTCAGTCTTTGCCTTGCTCCTTCGAGTCGTCACCTGCTCTGCAGGCCCTCCACGTCGCCAGTCAACTGCTCAGTCTTTGTCTGCCTTCACCCCGGGTGGAATTGCTCTCTCTTGAACCTGAGGAATGAGAAACGTCCATGGTGGTCCAGGTGAGTTCTCACCAGGGCTTTGCACAATGCTTGCCTTTCCTATGGAAACATCTTTCCTGGCACGCGAGAAGGCATTTCCCTGTATCACATGGGTGGCTCATAGTCCCCTAGTGATCTCCTCATGCATACAGGAACACTGGCCTGCTCCCATGTTTCCAGACTGGAGCAGAGACTCATGGCGCTCCACCTGATGTTGGGTTACCTATTTCTACAGTGCAGCTCTTCACACATGGTTTCTTGGTGTAGGGGCTGTCTCTCCTGTCAGAGCTTCAGCTGGTATGGAGCATGGGGTCTGTAGAAAGAGATGACGAGGATACAGCATTTTCTGGTTCATGGGGTGCCACAACATTGAGAATATGATGTAGTCAGGGAAACCTGCAGTTCTCGAACAATGGTTTTCGGCAATCCCAATTGAGAAGTCCTGACCACGAAGTGCACCCTTTCATACATTTGATGACAGCAAAGCCTGAAGGGTGGAGCCTGAGAGATGTGTTAGGGAGGCTTTCACCCATCAGTAGCCTGCTGGAGTCCAGCTCCATGCAGTCATAGCCAGTAGATCCAGCCCTCCGCTGGCCAGGTGGGCAATGGAGAGATGGTGTGGGTGGGCTGTCAGTGAGAAGCTGGTGGTGTCAGTGTAGCTCCTTTAGAAATGGATGGATGTCTGCCTCCTCGGGAAGGAAACAACCACAGCTGGCATGAAGTGAGCTTCCATTTTGGAAGTTTCCTTGGAGAAAGTGCCAGGCACTGAAAAAGCTGACTGGGCTGTCTATGGGGATAAGCTTTACTCTCCAGGAGTGTGAAGACACGTTGCTGAGTTTTGAAATGAATTCTGCAGGTATTCAGGGGAGAGGAAGGTCATTGCTGATCATGCTGCTGTGGGTAAGGAGTTGGCTGGCCAGGTGGCTGCCCGACACCAAAAGGCAATTGCCTCTCTTTGAGAGTCGCTACACGCCTGGAAGATAGCTGCCAAGAAGGACTGAGGGTTTTGCTTTTTTATATGCCCACCTGAAACCACCTGAGAATGTTGCTGTGGTGAAATGACTGATAACATTGTTCAGATACAAAGGAACGTCACTGTTTGGTTTTTTTTTTCAAATTGATTAAACCAACTATGAAAAGCAGTCTTCTAGCGCACACTTGGTAATTAGTTTGCAAAACCAGTGCAATGAGTACAGAAAGCTGCCAGCATCTGTCCATTCAGTTAAAGAATCTCAGCATTTTGATACCAGCTCAGTATGAAGAGGCAACTGGTCCTTGCATGTGCCCAAACATGAATCTGGTGGATCAGCAGAGAGAGTGAGGCTAGAGGGGAATTCCCTTGTCAGGAGTGTCCCCTGTGCAGAGGGCTTTAACAAGAAGAGAATAGGACCTTTAAGGAGCAAGGCTTTCAAACAACACGGCGTTAGTAAGCTAAAGCCTATGTTTTGATTTACAAACTGGTAGCCAGTGCATTTTCAGGCCACGCTTTCCTCCTTGCAAAGGGCCCCACGTGGCAAATGCGTGCTGACATAGCACATCCCGAAACAATTACCTCTAGCTGTAGTAATTGCATTCCCGAACTCTGGAGGATGCAGTCACATGAACTGGGCCCCACAATTTCAAAAGGTCGTTAAGGTCCCTGAATGCATCCAGAGGAGGGCACCAAAGCTGGGGAAGGGGCTGGAAGGCATGTCCTCCGGGGAGCAGCTGAGGAGTTTGTCTAGTTTGGAGAGAAGGAGGCTGAGGGGCGACCTCATGGCTCTCTACAGCTTCCTGAGGAGGGGAAGTGGAGAGGGAGGTGCTGATCTCCTCTCCCTGGGATCCAGTGCCAGGACGTGTGGGAATGGCTCAAAGCTGCATCCCTCAGGGGAGGCTTGGACTTGACATGAGGAAATCTCTCTTTACCAAGAAGGTGCTCAACCCCTGGAACAGGCTTCCTATGCCCCATGGCCAGTCAGTGTTGAAGAGGCATTTGGACAACACCCGTATTAACATTCTTTTACGTTTGGTCAGGCTTGCAGTGGTCAGGCAGTTGGACTCAATCCTTGTTGTAGGTCCCTTGCCACTCAACTCTTCTATTCTATTTGATTCAAGATGATTTGCTTAGATTCAGATTCAATTCAGTTCAATTTGACTGTATTTATTTTGATTTGATTCTTCTTCCTCCCTCCCTCCTTCTTTCCCTACCAGCACATGCTGAGGAAATCTGTGATGACATTTACTCCCAGCCTTGCACTAGCAGAAGGCATTGAATGGGTAGTCATGTCCCAGCCTAGGCACTGGCTCTGTCACTTTGTGGGAATGAGGCTTGTACCTTCTGATGGGGGTGAGAGCTGGGGATCATCGGAACATAACTTGACCACCTGAACAAATTTGCCAAAAGCATGGGGGCACTGCAGATTTTGAGAGCCTTCTGTGTTCATCCAGTTTAGCTAGGTTTCCACGGGATGGCAAAACCCCACATCTCTGACGCTAGCGAGGCTCAAAAACCAAGCCCTCAGTCTGAAGCAGGAAGTGCTCTGGAACTAAATGGTTGCAAACCTTTTTGATGTGAGCAATACCTGTTCTTTCCCCCGTGGATTTCTTTGTTGTTTTTCTTTTTCTCCTTGTACTCCTTTTTAGTAATGCCTGAGCTGTTTCCTTTGGAAAAAACATGCTAAAAGAAGAGTCAGAGAACAACAGTACTCCATCAGGGTGAAGGTCCATCTGGGCCAAAACTCGTTCTCCAGGGTGGCCAACCATAAATGCCTAAAGGAAAGGAGAGCATACGAGTGCTACAGGTCTACTTCTGCCAGGGTCCTGGGGGTGCTCAGGGGCCTCAATGGCCGGCACCAGCCTCCCCGGGGACCCCCGCCCACACCGTCTCCTGCCAAGGGCCCAGGGGACGTGGTGTCTCAGCTCCGCCTGGAGCCTTCAGTCCCTGCCTGAGCGATGTTGCAGGTGTGCAACACCTCGTCTGTTGGTCTGGACAACCAACCACCACCTCTGCCCCTCTCTCGCGGATGGGCCTGGGGCCTGCCCTGCAGGGAGCTGCTCTCCTGGATGGACCCCTCAGGCCTAGGTCACAGCTTGTCACGCAGAACCACATGCATAACATAGCATAACTATTCTATCCTATTCTGTTGTATTCCCTGTGCTCACCGTGAGTCAAATAGCAATGAGGCTGCTATTTGCCTGAAATGTCAGGGCGTTTTCAGCTCCAAAAACACATTCAAGGACACAAATCAGAAAGGTTATAAGTGGAAGCAGGATTTCATTTTTAGATTTTGTATCATTTTAAGTTATTTTTCTGAATCGATTTCAGAGCCAGTGCTCGCAAGCATTAACCGAACACGGCCGTGGAGCCGGGAGCAGGCTGATGCCTTCTTCAGTTTAGCTTGGAAAAAAGTCCTTTGCAGGATCCCTTGCAAAGGCAAGTGACAGAGCTGCAGAAAGTGGCAGCAGGAATACATGCCAAGCGGTCCCTGTTTCCTGGAGAGTGAGAACTTGGAGAATGAGGACCAGGCCCAACCACACACAAAAGAAGAAGAAGAAGCAGCAGCAGCAGCAGCAGCAGCAGCAGCAGCAGCAGCAGAAGTGTGTGGTATCGTGGGGCATTTTCCAAAGCAGGACAGACGCTGATGACAAGCATCCTTTTTGCCTTCCAAAACTTGCTCCGTTGTACTTCTTGGCCAGTGATGCATGAAAAGCACTCTCGTGCTTGTCCCACACTTCTATTGCACACAGGGAGAGACGAAAAGTGGCAGCTCCGGATGGGGCAGCAAGCCTGGAGCCCTTCCAAGCGCTGGCTGTTTTGCACAAGCAAGAACCCCTGGGGAAATGGAGCCGAGGGAAGAGCAGAGCTCGCTCCCACTACAAACTTGCAATGGGAAAGAGAGCCCAGAAGAGCCAGGGCATAAGTAGCACCTTGGAGGTACAAGAGCAGCAGGCAAGAACCAGGCGAAAAGGGCCCAGAGGAGCCTTGAAAAGGGGCTGTGCTCAATGCTACGGAGGAAAAGAAGCAACCCCCGGGGGCCACACTGGGGGCCCACCCTGGGAGTCTAAAACAAGGCTTCCTCCCCCCGGATGCGGGGCACGAGGGCCACCTTCGTGGAGCAGGAGCAGCAGGCACCTGGCCAAAATGGCCCAACGGAGCCCTGGCAAGGGGCTGTGCTCAGTGCTGCAGAGGAAGGCAAAAAACCCCCAGGGACACTTGCTAGCCCACCGTGGGGGGAAAAAAGCCTTCCTCCCCCCAGCTGCAGGGCACGAGAGGCCGTCTTCGTGGTGCATGAGCAGCAGGCAGTAACCTAGCCAAAATGGGGCAGAGGAGCCCTGACAAGTGGTCATGCTCAGTGCTGCAGAGGAAGGCAAAAAACCCCCGGGGACCGGTGCCAATCTGCCCCGGGGCAAAATTCCTTCCTGACCCCAGAGCTGGCGATCGGCTATTCCCTGAGCCTGTGAGCAAGACCTGCCTCCTCGTCCCACAGGCTGGTCATGCCTCCCAAGAGATGCCCAAGCCTGTTCTCCCTCAACCTGGAGCCATCTCAGGGGCTTCCCAGAGTGGCCTGATGTCCCCAGCCTGATCAGCCCTGGCGGCAAGAATCCTTTCTGTGCCTGGCAGGACACCAGTGGGTCCTGCTCCAAAACACGGGGACCCCTGGCAACACCTGCGTGTCCCATTTCTTACGGCTGCTGCCACTGGCTCTGCAGGGGATGAGGAGAGCGAGCTCTGCAGTGCTCCTCAAGAAGGTGTTCCCTTGCTTTAGCCACAGATCTCCAGCTGAAAAGGCCAGATAGCCTCAGGTGCCTCCAGCTCTCGCTGGTTCTTCTCCTCTCCAGCAGCCTCGTCCAGCCTCCTCCGGTCTTGTTCCCGCAGCCCCCTCCAAGTAATTCTGCCGGCTTCTCAAGGACTTCCTCTCGGATGTCTTCAGGCTGCCCCCAGGCCAGCCCTGGCAGCGGGCACTGGACGGTGCTCCCTTTTATCCTGTCCCGGGGCATTGTGACTGCTGCGTTGCTGGGTGGTGGCCCTGTGACATGGGTGTGACCAGGCTCCGCCCCCCCGCCGCCCCCGCGCCGCCCCCGCGCCGCCCCGTCCACCACCCATCTGCCCAGCATCCTTTGGAGGAAGGTCTTTGGGGTGCTGGCCCCGAGGCAGTCCCTGTGCCCGGGGGGCCCAGGGGGCCGTCCCTGCCCTTGGTGGCCACGCACTGGGCGCAGCTGCTGGCCGGCCCTGATGTGTCCTCTGCCACTTGGCTCCCAAGGACAAACCTGGCGCTGTTACTCTTCTCTCAGGCCATGGCAGAAACCAACCCTGCCGCCCAGAGACCACCCCTATTAGCTGTCCCCTCTCCCCCGTCTCTGCACCAGAGCTGGCGGCCATGAGGTCAGGCAGCGAGGAGGACAAGGGCCTTGATCTGGCTGGGCACAAACCCTTTTCCTGGGGTGCAAGTGGGCTGATTTCAGCAGCCACGGCCTGGAGGAAAGCCAAAGTGTAACCAGCGCCACAGGGTGGGCTGGGCGGTGCCAAGAGACCGCCATGGAAATAACACAGGCTTTGAAAAAGAAGGCAGCAGAGGTTACACTGGTCTGGTGGAAAGGCTGCTCATTTTCAGACCTAGAACGTTTGGATCCGTGCCCAAGACACAGCCAGGTCAGCAACGACTCTTCCAAACTGTAAAAATAGCCCATGGCTGCTCTCACCCTCACATCCCCTTTTCCCACTGAAACCAAGCTGTGCAGTTGGCCGTGTCGATATGGGGTACAAAGTGCGCTTCAGCCATGGGGTACAACTTTCAGAGCTGGCTGGTGACTTTCATGTTTCTGAGAGTTATTTCCCTGCCTCCTTTTGTGGGAAGATGTTCAGATCTGATCTAAAAGCCTGGCAAATATCATTTTTCTTTAGCATTTAGTATTTTGAGTGCTGAAAGAGGAACAAAGGTAGTATTCTTGTAATTTTTTACAGGGGTGCCAAATAGTGGCACTTCCAAGAAAGTGACGGCAGCCCTTTTCAGTCTTTGCCTTGCTCCTTCGAGTCGTCACCTGCTCTGCAGGCCCTCCACGTCCCCAGTCAACTGCTCAGTCTTTGTCTGCCTTCACCCCGGGTGGAATTGCTCTCTCTTGAACCTGAGGAATGAGAAACGTCCATGGTGGTCCAGGTGAGTTCTCACCAGGGCTTTGCACAATGCTCGCCTTTCCTATGGAAACATCTTTCCTGGCACGCGAGAAGGCATTTCCCTGTATCACATGGGTGGCTCATAGTCCCCTAGTGATCTCCTCATGCATACAGGAACACTGGCCTGCTCCCATGTTTCCAGACTGGAGCAGAGACTCACGGCGCTCCACCTGATGTTGGGTTACCTATTTCTACAGTGCAGTTCTTCACACATGGTTTCTTGGTGTAGGGGCTGTCTCTCCTGTCAGAGCTTCAGCTGGTATGGAGCATGGGGTCTGTAGAAAGAGATGACGAGGATACAGCATTTTCTGGTTCATGGGGTGCCACAACATTGAGAATATGATGTAGTCAGGGAAACCTGCAGTTCTCGAACAATGGTTTTCTGCAATCCCAATTGAGAAGTCCTGACCACGAAGTGCACCCTTTCATACATTTGATGACAGCAAAGCCTGAAGGGTGGAGCCTGAGAGATGTGTTAGGGAGGCTTTCACCCATCAGTAGCCTGCTGGAGTCCAGCTCCATGCAGTCATAGCCAGTAGATCCAGCCCTCCGCTGGCCAGGTGGGCAATGGAGAGATGGTGTGGGTGGGCTGTCAGTGAGAAGCTGGTGGTGTCAGTGTAGCTCCTTTAGAAATGGATGGATGTCTGCCTCCTCGGGAAGGAAATAACCACAGCTGGCATGAAGTGAGCTTCCATTTTGGAAGTTTCCTTGGAGAAAGTGCCAGGCACTGAAAAAGCTGACTGGGCTGTCTATGGGGATAAGCTTTACTCTCCAGGAGTGTGAAGACACGTTGCTGAGTTTTGAAATGAATTCTGCAGGTATTCAGGGGAGAGGAAGGTCATTGCTGATCATGCTGGTGTGGGTAAGGAGTTGGCTGGCCAGGTGGCTGCCCGACACCAAAAGGCAATTGCCTCTCTTTGAGAGTCCCTACACGCCTGGAAGATAGCTGCCAAGAAGGACTGAGGGTTTTGCTTTTTTATATGCCCACCTGAAACCACCTGAGAATGTTGCTGTGGTGAAATGACTGATAACATTGTTCAGATACAAAGGAACGTCACTGTTTGTTTTTTTTTTTTCAAATTGATTAAACCAACTATGAAAAGCAGTCTTCTAGCGCACACTTGGTAATTAGTTTGCAAAACCAGTGCAATGAGTACAGAAAGCTGCCAGCATCTGTCCATTCAGTTAAAGAATCTCAGCATTTTGATACCAGCTCAGTATGAAGAGGCAACTGGTCCTTGCATGTGCCCAAACATGAATCTGGTGGATCAGCAGAGAGAGTGAGGCTAGAGGGGAATTCCCTTGTCAGGAGTGTCCCCTGTGCAGAGGGCTTTAACAAGAAGAGAATAGGACCTTTAAGGAGCAAGGCTTTCAAACAACATAGCGTTAGTAAGCTAAAGCCTATGTTTTGATTTACAAACTGGTAGCCAGTGCATTTTCAGGCCACGCTTTCCTCCTTGCAAAGGGCCCCACGTGGCAAATGCGTGCTGACATAGCACATCCCGAAACAATTACCTCTAGCTGTAGTAATTGCATTCCCGAACTCTGGAGGATGCAGTCACATGAACTGGGCCCCACAATTTCAAAAGGTCGTTAAGGTCCCTGAATGCATCCAGAGGAGGGCACCAAAGCTGGGGAAGGGGCTGGAAGGCATGTCCTCCGGGGAGCAGCTGAGGAGTTTGTCTAGTTTGGAGAGAAGGAGGCTGAGGGGCGACCTCATGGCTCTCTACAGCTTCCTGAGGAGGGGAAGTGGAGAGGGAGGTGCTGATCTCCTCTCCCTGGGATCCAGTGCCAGGACGTGTGGGAATGGCTCAAAGCTGCATCCCTCAGGGGAGGCTTGGACTTGACATGAGGAAATCTCTCTTTACCAAGAAGGTGCTCAAGCCCTGGAACAGGCTTCCTATGCCCCATGGCCAGTCAGTGTTGAAGAGGCATTTGGACAACACCCGTATTAACATTCTTTTACATTTGGTCAGGCTTGCAGTGGTCAGGCAGTTGGACTCAATCCTTGTTGTAGGTCTCTTGCCACTCAACTCTTCTATTCTATTTGATTCAAGATGATTTGCTTAGATTCAGATTCAATTCAGTTCAATTTGACTGTATTTATTTTGATTTGATTCTTCTTCCTCCCTCCCTCCTTCTTTCCCTACCAGCACATGCTGAGGAAATCTGTGATGACATTTACTCCCAGCCTTGCACTAGCAGAAGGCATTGAATGGGTAGTCATGTCCCAGCCTAGGCACTGGCTCTGTCACTTTGTGGGAATGAGGCTTGTACCTTCTGATGGGGGTGAGAGCTGGGGATCATCGGAACATAACTTGACCACCTGAACAAATTTGCCAAAAGCATGGGGGCACTGCAGATTTTGAGAGCCTTCTGTGTTCATCCAGTTTAGCTAGGTTTCCACGGGATGGCAAAACCCCACATCTCTGACGCTAGCGAGGCTCAAAAACCAAGCCCTCAGTCTGAAGCAGGAAGTGCTCTGGAACTAAATGGTTGCAAACATTTTTGATGTGAGCAATACCTGTTCTTTCCCCCGTGGATTTCTTTGTTGTTTTTCTTTTTCTCCTTGTACTCCTTTTTAGTAATGCCTGAGCTGTTTCCTTTGGAAAAAACATGCTAAAAGAAGAGTCAGAGAACAACAGTACTCCATCAGGGTGAAGGTCCATCTGGGCCAAAACTCGTTCTCCAGGGTGGCCAACCATAAATGCCTAAAGGAAAGGAGAGCATACGAGTGCTACAGGTCTACTTCTGCCAGGGTCCTGGGGGTGCTCAGGGGCCTCAATGGCCGGCACCAGCCTCCCCGGGGACCCCCGGCCACACCGTCTCCTGCCAAGGGCCCAGGGGACGTGGTGTCTCAGCTCCGCCTGGAGCCTTCAGTCCCTGCCTGAGCGATGTTGCAGGTGTGCAACACCTCGTCTGTTGGTCTGGACAACCAACCACCACCTCTGCCCCTCTCTCGCGGATGGGCCTGGGGCCTGCCCTGCAGGGAGCTGCTCTCCTGGATGGACCCCTCAGGCCTAGGTCACAGCTTGTCACGCAGAACCACATGCATAACATAGCATAACTATTCTATCCTATTCTGTTGTATTCCCTGTGCTCACCGTGAGTCAAATAGCAATGAGGCTGCTATTTGCCTGAAATGTCAGGGCGTTTTCAGCTCCAAAAACACATTCAAGGACACAAATCAGAAAGGTTATAAGTGGAAGCAGGATTTCATTTTTAGATTTTGTATCATTTTAAGTTATTTTTCTGAATCGATTTCAGAGCCAGTGCTCGCAAGCATTAACCGAACACGGCCGTGGAGCCGGGAGCAGGCTGATGCCTTCTTCAGTTTAGCTTGGAAAAAAGTCCTTTGCAGGATCCCTTGCAAAGGCAAGTGACAGAGCTGCAGAAAGTGGCAGCAGGAATACATGCCAAGTGGTCCCTGTTTCCTGGAGAGTGAGAACTTGGAGAATGAGGACCAGGCCCAACCGCACACAAAAGAAGAAGAAGAAGCAGCAGCAGCAGCAGCAGCAGCAGCAGCAGCAGCAGCAGAAGTGTGTGGTATCGTGGGGCATTTTCCAAAGCAGGACAGACGCTGATGACAAGCATCCTTTTTGCCTTCCAAAACTTGCTCCGTTGTACTTCTTGGCCAGTGATGCATGAAAAGCACTCTCGTGCTTGTCCCACGCTTCTATTGCACACAGGGAGAGACGAAAAGTGGCAGCTCCGGATGGGGCAGCAAGCCTGGAGCCCTTCCAAGCGCTGGCTGTTTTGCACAAGCAAGAACCCCTGGGGAAATGGAGCCGAGGGAAGAGCAGAGCTCGCTCCCACTACAAACTTGCAATGGGAAAGAGAGCCCAGAAGAGCCAGGGCATAAGTAGCACCTTGGAGGTACAAGAGCAGCAGGCAAGAACCAGGCGAAAAGGGCCCAGAGGAGCCTTGAAAAGGGGCTGTGCTCAATGCTACGGAGGAAAAGAAGCAACCCCCGGGGGCCACACTGGGGGCCCACCCTGGGAGTCTAAAACAAGCCTTCCTCCCCCAGGACGCGGGGCACGAGGGCCACCTTCGTGGAGCAGGAGCAGCAGGCACCTGGCCAAAATGGCCCAACGGAGCCCTGGCAAGGGGCTGTGCTCAGTGCTGCAGAGGAAGGCAAAAAACCCCCAGGGACACTTGCTAGCCCACCGTGGGGGGAAAAAAGCCTTCCTCCCCCCAGCTGCAGGGCACGAGAGGCTGTCTTCGTGGTGCATGAGCAGCAGGCAGTAACCTAGCCAAAATGGGGCAGAGGAGCCCTGACAAGTGGTCATGCTCAGTGCTGCAGAGGAAGGCAAAAAACCCCCGGGGACCGGTGCCAATCTGCCCCGGGGCAAAATTCCTTCCTGACCCCAGAGCTGGCGATCGGCTATTCCCTGAGCCTGTGAGCAAGACCTGCCTCCTCGTCCCACAGGCTGGTCATGCCTCCCAAGAGATGCCCAAGCCTGTTCTCCCTCAACCTGGAGCCATCTCAGGGGCTTCCCAGAGTGGCCTGATGTCCCCAGCCTGATCAGCCCTGGCGGCAAGAATCCTTTCTGTGCCTGGCAGGACACCAGTGGGTCCTGCTCCAAAACACGGGGACCCCTGGCAACACCTGCGTGTCCCATCTCTTACGGCTGCTGCCACTGGCTCTGCAGCGGATGAGGAGAGCGAGCTCTGCAGTGCTCCTCAAGAAGGTGTTCCCTTGCTTTAGCCACAGATCTCCAGCTGAAAAGGCCAGATAGCCTCAGGTGCCTCCAGCTCTCGCTGGTTCTTCTCCTCTCCAGCAGCCTCGTCCAGCCTCCTCCGGTCTTGTTCCCGCAGCCCCCTCCAAGTAATTCTGCCGGCTTCTCAAGGACTTCCTCTCGGATGTCTTCAGGCTGCCCCCAGGCCAGCCCTGGCAGCGGGCACTGGACGGTGCTCCCTTTTATCCTGTCCCGGGGCATTGTGACTGCTGCGTTGCTGGGTGGTGGCCCTGTGACATGGGTGTGACCAGGCTCCGCCCCCCCACCGGCCCCGCCCCGCCCCCGCGCCGCCCCGTCCACCACCCATCTGCCCAGCATCCTTTGGAGGAAGGTCTTTGGGGTGCTGGCCCCGAGGCAGTCCCTGTGCCCGGGGGGCCCAGGGGGCCGTCCCTGCCCTTGGTGGCCACGCACTGGGCGCAGCTGCTGGCCGGCCCTGATGTGTCCTCTGCCACTTGGCTCCCAAGGACAAACCTGGCGCTGTTACTCTTCTCTCAGGCCATGGCAGAAACCAACCCTGCCGCCCAGAGACCACCCCTATTAGCTGTCCCCTCTCCCCCGTCTCTGCACCAGAGCTGGCGGCCATGAGGTCAGGCAGCGAGGAGGACAAGGGCCTTGATCTGGCTGGGCACAAACCCTTTTCCTGGGGTGCAAGTGGGCTGATTTCAGCAGCCACGGCCTGGAGGAAAGCCAAAGTGTAACCAGCGCCACAGGGTGGGCTGGGCGGTGCCAAGAGACCGCCATGGAAATAACACAGGCTTTGAAAAAGAAGGCAGCAGAGGTTACACTGGTCTGGTGGAAAGGCTGCTCATTTTCAGACCTAGAACGTTTGGATCCGTGCCCAAGACACAGCCAGGTCAGCAACGACTCTTCCAAACTGTAAAAATAGCCCATGGCTGCTCTCACCCTCACATCCCCTTTTCCCACTGAAACCAAGCTGTGCAGTTGGCCGTGTCGATATGGGGTACAAAGTGCGCTTCAGCCATGGGGTACAACTTTCAGAGCTGGCTGGTGACTTTCATGTTTCTGAGAGTTATTTCCCTGCCTCCTTTTGTGGGAAGACGTTCAGATCTGATCTAAAAGCCTGGCAAATATCATTTTTCTTTAGCATTTAGTATTTTGAGTGCTGAAAGAGGAACAAAGGTAGTATTCTTGTAATTTTTTACAGGGGTGCCAAATAGTGGCACTTCCAAGAAAGTGACGGCAGCCCTTTTCAGTCTTTGCCTTGCTCCTTCGAGTCGTCACCTGCTCTGCAGGCCCTCCACGTCCCCAGTCAACTGCTCAGTCTTTGTCTGCCTTCACCCCGGGTGGAATTGCTCTCTCTTGAACCTGAGGAATGAGAAACGTCCATGGTGGTCCAGGTGAGTTCTCACCAGGGCTTTGCACAATGCTCGCCTTTCCTATGGAAACATCTTTCCTGGCACGCGAGAAGGCATTTCCCTGTATCACATGGGTGGCTCATAGTCCCCTAGTGATCTCCTCATGCATACAGGAACACTGGCCTGCTCCCATGTTTCCAGACTGGAGCACAGACTCACGGCGCTCCACCTGATGTTGGGTTACCTATTTCTACAGTGCAGTTCTTCACACATGGTTTCTTGGTGTAGGGGCTGTCTCTCCTGTCAGAGCTTCAGCTGGTATGGAGCATGGGGTCTGTAGAAAGAGATGACGAGGATACAGCATTTTCTGGTTCATGGGGTGCCACAACATTGAGAATATGATGTAGTCAGGGAAACCTGCAGTTCTCGAACAATGGTTTTCTGCAATCCCAATTGAAAAGTCCTGACCACGAAGTGCACCCTTTCATACATTTGATGACAGCAAAGCCTGAAGGGTGGAGCCTGAGAGATGTGTTAGGGAGGCTTTCACCCATCAGTAGCCTGCTGGAGTCCAGCTCCATGCAGTCATAGCCAGTAGATCCAGCCCTCCGCTGGCCAGGTGGGCAATGGAGAGATGGTGTGGGTGGGCTGTCAGTGAGAAGCTGGTGGTGTCAGTGTAGCTCCTTTAGAAATGGATGGATGTCTGCCTCCTTGGGAAGGAAATAACCACAGCTGGCATGAAGTGAGCTTCCATTTTGGAAGTTTCCTTGGAGAAAGTGCCAGGCACTGAAAAAGCTGACTGGGCTGTCTATGGGGATAAGCTTTACTCTCCAGGAGTGTGAAGACACGTTGCTGAGTTTTGAAATGAATTCTGCAGGTATTCAGGGGAGAGGAAGGTCATTGCTGATCATGCTGCTGTGGGTAAGGAGTTGGCTGGCCAGGTGGCTGCCCGACACCAAAAGGCAATTGCCTCTCTTTGAGAGTCCCTACACGCCTGGAAGATAGCTGCCAAGAAGGACTGAGGGTTTTGCTTTTTTATATGCCCACCTGAAACCACCTGAGAATGTTGCTGTGGTGAAATGACTGATAACATTGTTCAGATACAAAGGAACGTCACTGTTTGTTTTTTTTTTTTCAAATTGATTAAACCAACTATGAAAAGCAGTCTTCTAGCGCACACTTGGTAATTAGTTTGCAAAACCAGTGCAATGAGTACAGAAAGCTGCCAGCATCTGTCCATTCAGTTAAAGAATCTCAGCATTTTGATACCAGCTCAGTATGAAGAGGCAACTGGTCCTTGCATGTGCCCAAACATGAATCTGGTGGATCAGCAGAGAGAGTGAGGCTAGAGGGGAATTCCCTTGTCAGGAGTGTCCCCTGTGCAGAGGGCTTTAACAAGAAGAGAATAGGACCTTTAAGGAGCAAGGCTTTCAAACAACACAGCGTTAGTAAGCTAAAGCCTATGTTTTGATTTACAAACTGGTAGCCAGTGCATTTTCAGGCCACGCTTTCCTCCTTGCAAAGGGCCCCACGTGGCAAATCCGTGCTGACATAGCACATCCCGAAACAATTACCTCTAGCTGTAGTAATTGCATTCCTGAACTCTGGAGGATGCAGTCACATGAACTGGGCCCCACAATTTCAAAAGGTCGTTAAGGTCCCTGAATGCATCCAGAGGAGGGCACCAAAGCTGGGGAAGGGGCTGGAAGGCATGTCCTCCGGGGAGCAGCTGAGGAGTTTGTCTAGTTTGGAGAGAAGGAGGCTGAGGGGCGACCTCATGGCTCTCTGCAGCTTCCTGAGGAGGGGAAGTGGAGAGGGAGGTGCTGATCTCCTCTCCCTGGGATCCAGTGCCAGGACGTGTGGGAATGGCTCAAAGCTGCATCCCTCAGGGGAGGCTTGGACTTGACATGAGGAAATCTCTCTTTACCAAGAGGGTGCTCAACCCCTGGAACAGGCTTCCTATGCCCCATGGCCAGTCAGTGTTGAAGAGGCATTTGGACAACACCCGTATTAACATTCTTTTACATTTGGTCAGGCTTGCAGTGGTCAGGCAGTTGGACTCAATCCTTGTTGTAGGTCCCTTGCCACTCAACTCTTCTATTCTATTTGATTCAAGATGATTTGCTTAGATTCAGATTCAATTCAGTTCAATTTGACTGTATTTATTTTGATTTGATTCTTCTTCCTCCCTCCCTCCTTCTTTCCCTACCAGCACATGCTGAGGAAATCTGTGATGACATTTACTCCCAGCCTTGCACTAGCAGAAGGCATTGAATGGGTAATCATGTCCCAGCCTAGGCACTGGCTCTGTCACTTTGTGGGAATGAGGCTTGTACCTTCTGATGGGGGTGAGAGCTGGGGATCATCGGAACATAACTTGACCACCTGAACAAATTTGCCAAAAGCATGGGGGCACTGCAGATTTTGAGAGCCTTCTGTGTTCATCCAGTTTAGCTAGGTTTCCACGGGATGGCAAAACCCCACATCTCTGACGCTAGCGAGGCTCAAAAACCAAGCCCTCAGTCTGAAGCAGGAAGTGCTCTGGAACTAAATGGTTGCAAACCTTTTTGATGTGAGCAATACCTGTTCTTTCCCCTGTGGATTTCTTTGTTGTTTTTCTTTTTCTCCTTGTACTCCTTTTTAGAAATGCCTGAGCTGTTTCCTTTGGAAAAAACATGCTAAAAGAAGAGTCAGAGAACAACAGTACTCCATCAGGGTGAAGGTCCATCTGGGCCAAAACTCGTTCTCCAGGGTGGCCAACCATAAATGCCTAAAGGAAAGGAGAGCATACGAGTGCTACAGGTCTACTTCTGCCAGGGTCCTGGGGGTGCTCAGGGGCCTCAATGGCCGGCACCAGCCTCCCCGGGGACCCCCGGCCACACCGTCTCCTGCCAAGGGCCCAGGGGACGTGGTGTCTCAGCTCCGCCTGGAGCCTTCAGTCCCTGCCTGAGCGATGTTGCAGGTGTGCAACACCTCGTCTGTTGGTCTGGACAACCAACCACCACCTCTGCCCCTCTCTCGCGGATGGGCCTGGGGCCTGCCCTGCAGGGAGCTGCTCTCCTGGATGGACCCCTCAGGCCTAGGTCACAGCTTGTCATGCAGAACCACATGCATAACATAGCATAACTATTCTATCCTATTCTGTTGTATTCCCTGTGCTCACCGTGAGTCAAATAGCAATGAGGCTGCTATTTGCCTGAAATGTCAGGGCGTTTTCAGCTCCAAAAACACATTCAAGGACACAAATCAGAAAGGTTATAAGTGGAAGCAGGATTTCATTTTTAGATTTTGTATCATTTTAAGTTATTTTTCTGAATCGATTTCAGAGCCAGTGCTCGCAAGCATTAACCGAACACGGCCGTGGAGCCGGGAGCAGGCTGATGCCTTCTTCAGTTTAACTTGGAAAAAAGTCCTTTGCAGGATCCCTTGCAAAGGCAAGTGACAGAGCTGCAGAAAGTGGCAGCAGGAATACATGCCAAGCGGTCCCTGTTTCCTGGAGAGTGAGAACTTGGAGAATGAGGACCAGGCCCAACCACACACAAAAGAAGAAGAAGAAGCAGCAGCAGCAGCAGCAGCAGCAGCAGCAGCAGCAGCAGAAGTGTGTGGTATCGTGGGGCATTTTCCAAAGCAGGACAGACGCTGATGACAAGCATCCTTTTTGCCTTCCAAAACTTGCTCCGTTGTACTTCTTGGCCAGTGATGCATGAAAAGCACTCTCGTGCTTGTCCCACGCTTCTATTGCACACAGGGAGAGACGAAAAGTGGCAGCTCCGGATGGGGCAGCAAGCCTGGAGCCCTTCCAAGCGCTGGCTGTTTTGCACAAGCAAGAACCCCTGGGGAAATGGAGCCGAGGGAAGAGCAGAGCTCGCTCCCACTACAAACTTGCAATGGGAAAGAGAGCCCAGAAGAGCCAGGGCATAAGTAGCACCTTGGAGGTACAAGAGCAGCAGGCAAGAACCAGGCGAAAAGGGCCCAGAGGAGCCTTGAAAAGGGGCTGTGCTCAATGCTACGGAGGAAAAGAAGCAACCCCCGGGGGCCACACTGGGGGCCCACCCTGGGAGTCTAAAACGCTTCCTCCCCCCGGATGCGGGGCACGAGGGCCACCTTCGTGGAGCAGGAGCAGCAGGCACCTGGCCAAAATGGCCCAACGGAGCCCTGGCAAGGGGCTGTGCTCAGTGCTGCAGAGGAAGGCAAAAAACCCCCAGGGACACTTGCTAGCCCACCGTGGGGGGAAAAAAGCCTTCCTCCCCCCAGCTGCAGGGCACGAGAGGCCGTCTTCGTGGTGCATGAGCAGCAGGCAGTAACCTAGCCAAAATGGGGCAGAGGAGCCCTGACAAGTGGTCATGCTCAGTGCTGCAGAGGAAGGCAAAAAACCCCCGGGGACCGGTGCCAATCTGCCCCGGGGCAAAATTCCTTCCTGACCCCAGAGCTGGCGATCGGCTATTCCCTGAGCCTGTGAGCAAGACCTGCCTCCTCGTCCCACAGGCTGGTCATGCCTCCCAAGAGATGCCCAAGCCTGTTCTCCCTCAACCTGGAGCCATCTCAGGGGCTTCCCAGAGTGGCCTGATGTCCCCAGCCTGATCAGCCCTGGCGGCAAGAATCCTTTCTGTGCCTGGCAGGACATCAGTGGGTCCTGCTCCAAAACACGGGGACCCCTGGCAACACCTGCGTGTCCCATTTCTTACGGCTGCTGCCACTGGCTCTGCAGGGGATGAGGAGAGCGAGCTCTGCAGTGCTCCTCAAGACGGTGTTCCCTTGCTTTAGCCACAGATCTCCAGCTGAAAAGGCCAGATAGCCTCAGGTGCCTCCAGCTCTCGCTGGTTCTTCTCCTCTTCAGCAGCCTCGTCCAGCCTCCTCCGGTCTTGTTCCCGCAGCCCCCTCCAAGTAATTCTGCCGGCTTCTCAAGGACTTCCTCTCGGATGTCTTCAGGCTGCCCCCAGGCCAGCCCTGGCTCTGGGCACTGGACGGTGCTCCCTTTTATCCTGTCCCGAGGCATTGTGACTGCTGCGTTGCTGGGTGGTGGCCCTGTGACATGGGTGTGACCAGGCTCCGCCCTTCCGCCGGCCCCGCGCCGCCCCCGCGCCGCCCCATCCACCACCCATCTGCCCAGCATCCTTTGGAGGAAGGTCTTTGGGGTGCTGGCCCCGAGGCAGTCCCTGTGCCCGGGGGGCCCAGGGGGCCGTCCCTGCCCTTGGTGGCCACGCACTGGGCGCAGCTGCTGGCCGGCCCTGATGTGTCCTCTGCCACTTGGCTCCCAAGGACCAACCTCACGCTGTTACTCTTCTCTCAGGCCATGGCAGAAACCAACCCTGCCGCCCAGAGACCACCCCTATTAGCTGTCCCCTCTCCCCCGTCTCTGCACCAGAGCTGGCGGCCACGAGGTCAGGCAGCGAGGAGGACAAGGGCCTTGATCTGGCTGGGCACAAACCCTTTTCCTGGGGTGCAAGTGGGCTGATTTCAGCAGCCACGGCCTGGAGGAAAGCCAAAGTGTAACCAGCGCCATAGGGTGGGCTGGGCGGTGCCAAGAGACCACCATGGAAATAACACAGGCTTTGAAAAAGAAGGCAGCAGAGGTTACACTGGTCTGGTGGAAAGGCTGCTCATTTTCAGACCTAGAACGTTTGGATCCGTGCCCAAGACACAGCCAGGTCAGCAACGACTCTTCCAAACTGTAAAAATAGCCCATGGCTGCTCTCACCCTCACATCCCCTTTTCCCACTGAAACCAAGCTGCGCAGTTGGCCGTGTCGATATGGGGTACAAAGTGCGCTTCAGCCATGGGGTACAACTGTCAGAGCTGGCTGGTGACTTTCATGTTTCTGAGAGTTATTTCCCTGCCTCCTTTTGTGGGAAGATGTTCAGATCTGATCTAAAAGCCTGGCAAATATCATTTTTCTTTAGCATTTAGTATTTTGAGTGCTGAAAGAGGAACAAAGGTAGTATTCTTGTAATTTTTTACAGGGGTGCCAAATAGTGGCACTTCCAAGAAAGTGACGGCAGCCCTTTTCAGTCTTTGCCTTGCTCCTTCGAGTCGTCACCTGCTCTGCAGGCCCTCCACGTCCCCAGTCAACTGCTCAGTCTTTGTCTGCCTTCACCCCGGGTGGAATTGCTCTCTCTTGAACCTGAGGAATGAGAAACGTCCATGGTGGTCCAGGTGAGTTCTCACCAGGGCTTTGCACAATGCTTGCCTTTCCTATGGAAACATCTTTCCTGACACGCAAGAAGGCATTTCCCTGTATCACATGGGTGGCTCATAGTCCCCTAGTGATCTCCTCATGCATACAGGAACACTGGCCTGCTCCCATGTTTCCAGACTGGAGCAGAGACTCATGGCGCTCCACCTGATGTTGGGTTACCTATTTCTACAGTGCAGTTCTTCACACATGGTTTCTTGGTGTAGGGGCTGTCTCTCCTGTCAGAGCTTCAGCTGGTATGGAGCATGGGGTCTGTAGAAAGAGATGACGAGGATATAGCATTTTCTGGTTCATGGGGTGCCACAACATTGAGAATATGATGTAGTCAGGGAAACCTGCAGTTCTCGAACAATGGTTTTCTGCAATCCCAATTGAGAAGTCCTGACCACGAAGTGCACCCTTTCATACATTTGATGACAGCAAAGCCTGAAGGGTGGAGCCTGAGAGATGTGTTAGGGAGGCTTTCACCCATCAGTAGCCTGCTGGAGTCCAGCTCCATGCAGTCATAGCCAGTAGATCCAGCCCTCCGCTGGCCAGGTGGGCAATGGACAGATGGTGTGGGTGGGCTGTCAGTGAGAAGCTGGTGGTGTCAGTGTAGCTCCTTTAGAAATGGATGGATGTCTGCCTCCTCGGGAAGGAAATAACCACAGCTGGCGTGAAGTGAGCTTCCATTTTGGAAGTTTCCTTGGAGAAAGTGCCAGGCACTGAAAAAGCTGACTGGGCTGTCTATGGGGATAAGCTTTACTCTCCAGGAGTGTGAAGACACGTTGCTGAGTTTTGAAATGAATTCTGCAGGTATTCAGGGGAGAGGAAGGTCATTGCTGATCATGCTGGTGTGGGTAAGGAGTTGGCTGGCCAGGTGGCTGCCCGACACCAAAAGGCAATTGCCTCTCTTTGAGAGTCCCTACACGCCTGGAAGATAGCTGCCAAGAAGGACTGAGGGTTTTGCTTTTTTATATGCCCACCTGAAACCACCTGAGAATGTTGCTGTGGTGAAATGACTGATAACATTGTTCAGATACAAAGGAACGTCACTGTTTGGTTTTTTTTTTTTCCAAATTGATTAAACCAACTATGAAAAGCAGTCTTCTAGCGCACACTTGGTAATTAGTTTGCAAAACCAGTGCAATGAGTACAGAAAGCTGCCAGCATCTGTCCATTCAGTTAAAGAATCTCAGCATTTTGATACCAGCTCAGTATGAAGAGGCAACTGGTCCTTGCATGTGCCCAAACATGAATCTGGTGGATCAGCAGAGAGAGTGAGGCTAGAGGGGAATTCCCTTGTCAGGAGTGTCCCCTGTGCAGAGGGCTTTAACAAGAAGAGAATAGGACCTTCAAGGAGCAAGGCTTTCAAACAACACGGCGTTAGTAAGCTAAAGCCTATGTTTTGATTTACAAACTGGTAGCCAGTGCATTTTCAGGCCATGCTTTCCTCCTTGCAAAGGGCCCCACGTGGCAAATGCGTGCTGACATAGCACATCCCGAAACAATTACCTCTAGCTGTAGTAATTGCATTCCCGAACTCTGGAGGATGCAGTCACATGAACTGGGCCCCACAATTTCAAAAGGTCGTTAAGGTCCCTGAATGCATCCAGAGGAGGGCACCAAAGCTGGGGAAGGGGCTGGAAGGCATGTCCTCCGGGGAGCAGCTGGGGAGTTTGTCTAGTTTGGAGAGAAGGAGGCTGAGGGGCGACCTCATGGCTCTCTACAGCTTCCTGAGGAGGGGAAGTGGAGAGGGAGGTGCTGATCTCCTCTCCCTGGGATCCAGTGCCAGGACGTGTGGGAATGGCTCAAAGCTGCATCCCTCAGGGGAGGCTTGGACTTGACATGAGGAAATCTCTCTTTACCAAGAAGGTGCTCAACCCCTGGAACAGGCTTCCTATGCCCCATGGCCAGTCAGTGTTGAAGAGGCATTTGGACAACACCCGTATTAACATTCTTTTACGTTTGGTCAGGCTTGCAGTGGTCAGGCAGTTGGACTCAATCCTTGTTGTAGGTCCCTTGCCACTCAACTCTTCTATTCTATTTGATTCAAGATGATTTGCTTAGATTCAGATTCAATTCAGTTCAATTTGACTGTATTTATTTTGATTTGATTCTTCTTCCTCCCTCCCTCCTTCTTTCCCTACCAGCACATGCTGAGGAAATCTCTGATGACATTTACTCCCAGCCTTGCACTAGCAGAAGGCATTGAATGGGTAGTCATGTCCCAGCCTAGGCACTGGCTCTGTCACTTTGTGGGAATGAGGCTTGTACCTTCTGATGGGGGTGAGAGCTGGGGATCATCGGAACATAACTTGACCACCTGAACAAATTTGCCAAAAGCATGGGGGCACTGCAGATTTTGAGAGCCTTCTGTGTTCATCCAGTTTAGCTAGGTTTCCACGGGATGGCAAAACCCCACATCTCTGACGCTAGCGAGGCTCAAAAACCAAGCCCTCAGTCTGAAGCAGGAAGTGCTCTGGAACTAAATGGTTGCAAACCTTTTTGATGTGAGCAATACCTGTTCTTTCCCCCGTGGATTTCTTTGTTGTTTTTCTTTTTCTCCTTGTACTCCTTTTTAGAAATGCCTGAGCTGTTTCCTTTGGAAAAAACATGCTAAAAGAAGAGTCAGAGAACAACAGTACTCCATCAGGGTGAAGGTCCATCTGGGCCAAAACTCGTTCTCCAGGGTGGCCAACCATAAATGCCTAAAGGAAAGGAGAGCATACCAGTGCTACAGGTCTACTTCTGCCAGGGTCCTGGGGGTGCTCAGGGGCCTCAATGGCCGGCACCAGCCTCCCCGGGGACCCCCGGCCACACCGTCTCCTGCCAAGGGCCCAGGGGACGTGGTGTCTCAGCTCCGCCTGGAGCCTTCAGTCCCTGCCTGAGCGATGTTGCAGGTGTGCAACACCTCATCTGTTGGTCTGGACAACCAACCACCACCTCTGCCCCTCTCTCGCGGATGGGCCTGGGGCCTGCCCTGCAGGGAGCTGCTCTCCTGGATGGACCCCTCAGGCCTAGGTCACAGCTTGTCATGCAGAACCCCATGCATAACATAGCATAACTATTCTATCCTATTCTGTTGTATTCCCTGTGCTCACCGTGAGTCAAATAGCAATGAGGCTGCTATTTGCCTGAAATGTCAGGGCGTTTTCAGCTCCAAAAACACATTCAAGGACACAAATCAGAAAGGTTATAAGTGGAAGCAGGATTTCATTTTTAGATTTTGTATCATTTTAAGTTATTTTTCTGAATCGATTTCAGAGCCAGTGCTCGCAAGCATTAACCGAACACGGCCGTGGAGCCGGGAGCAGGCTGATGCCTTCTTCAGTTTAGCTTGGAAAAAAGTCCTTTGCAGGATCCCTTGCAAAGGCAAGTGACAGAGCTGCAGAAAGTGGCAGCAGGAATACATGCCAAGCGGTCCCTGTTTCCTGGAGAGTGAGAACTTGGAGAATGAGGACCAGGCCCAACCACACACAAAAGAAGAAGAAGAAGCAGCAGCAGCAGCAGCAGCAGCAGCAGCAGCAGCAGCAGAAGTGTGTGGTATCGTGGGGCATTTTCCAAAGCAGGACACACGCTGATGACAAGCATCCTTTTTGCCTTCCAAAACTTGCTCTGTTGTACTTCTTGGCCAGTGATGCATGAAAAGCACTCTCGTGCTTGTCCCACGCTTCTATTGCACACAGGGAGAGACGAAAAGTGGCAGCTCCGGAGGGGGCAGCAAGCCTGGAGCCCTTCCAAGCGCTGGCTGTTTTGCACAAGCAAGAACCCCTGGGGAAATGGAGCCGAGGGAAGAGCAGAGCTCGCTCCCACTACAAACTTGCAATGGGAAAGAGAGCCCAGAAGAGCCAGGGCATAAGTAGCACCTTGGAGGTACAAGAGCAGCAGGCAAGAACCAGGCGAAAAGGGCCCAGAGGAGCCTTGAAAAGGGGCTGTGCTCAATGCTACGGAGGAAAAGAAGCAACCCCCGGGGGCCACACTGGGGGCCCACCCTGGGAGTCTAAAACAAGCCTTCCTCCCCCCGGATGCGGGGCACGAGGGCCACCTTCGTGGAGCAGGAGCAGCAGGCACCTGGCCAAAATGGCCCAACGGAGCCCTGGCAAGGGGCTGTGCTCAGTGCTGCAGAGGAAGGCAAAAAACCCCCAGGGACACTTGCTAGCCCACCGTGGGGGGAAAAAAGCCTTCCTCCCCCCAGCTGCAGGGCACGAGAGGCCGTCTTCGTGGTGCATGAGCAGCAGGCAGTAACCTAGCCAAAATGGGGCAGAGGAGCCCTGACAAGTGGTCATGCTCAGTGCTGCAGAGGAAGGCAAAAAACCCCCGGGGACCGGTGCCAATCTGCCCCGGGGCAAAATTCCTTCCTGACCCCAGAGCTGGCGATCGGCTATTCCCTGAGCCTGTGAGCAAGACCTGCCTCCTCGTCCCACAGGCTGGTCATGCCTCCCAAGAGATGCCCAAGCCTGTTCTCCCTCAACCTGGAGCCATCTCAGGGGCTTCCCAGAGTGGCCTGATGTCCCCAGCCTGATCAGCCCTGGCGGCAAGAATCCTTTCTGTGCCTGGCAGGACACCAGTGGGTCCTGCTCCAAAACACGGGGACCCCTGGCAACACCTGCGTGTCCCATCTCTTACGGCTGCTGCCACTGGCTCTGCAGGGGATGAGGACAGCGAGCTCTGCAGTGCTCCTCAAGAAGGTGTTCCCTTGCTTTAGCCACAGATCTCCAGCTGAAAAGGCCAGATAGCCTCAGGTGCCTCCAGCTCTCGCTGGTTCTTCTCCTCTCCAGCAGCCTCGTCCAGCCTCCTCCGGTCTTGTTCCCGCAGCCCCCTCCAAGTAATTCTGCCGGCTTCTCAAGGACTTCCTCTCGGATGTCTTCAGGCTGCCCCCAGGCCAGCCCTGGCAGAGGGCACTGGACGGTGCTCCCTTTTATCCTGTCCCGGGGCATTGTGACTGCTGCGTTGCTGGGTGGTGGCCCTGTGACATGGGTGTGACCAGGCTCCGCCCCCCCACCGCCCCCGCGCCGCCCCCGCACCGCCCCGTCCACCACCCATCTGCCCAGCATCCTTTGGAGGAAGGTCTTTGGGGTGCTGGCCCCGAGGCAGTCCCTGTGCCCGGGGGGCCCAGGGGGCCGTCCCTGCCCTTGGTGGCCACGCACTGGGCGCAGCTGCTGGCCGTCCCTGATGTGTCCTCTGCCACTTGGCTCCCAAGGACAAACCTCGCGCTGTTACTCTTCTCTCAGGCCATGGCAGAAACCAAGCCTGCCGCCCAGAGACCACCCCTATTAGCTGTCCCCTCTCCCCCGTCTCTGCACCAGAGCTGGCGGCCATGAGGTCAGGCAGCGAGGAGGACAAGGGCCTTGATCTGGCTGGGCACAAACCCTTTTCCTGGGGTGCAAGTGGGCTGATTTCAGCAGCCACGGCCTGGAGGAAAGCCAAAGTGTAACCAGCGCCATAGGGTGGGCTGGGCGGTGCCAAGAGACCGCCATGGAAATAACACAGGCTTTGAAAAAGAAGGCAGCAGAGGTTACACTGGTCTGGTGGAAAGGCTGCTCATTTTCAGACCTAGAACGTTTGGATCCGTGCCCAAGACACAGCCAGGTCAGCAACGACTCTTCCAAACTGTAAAAATAGCCCATGGCTGCTCTCACCCTCACATCCCCTTTTCCCACTGAAACCAAGCTGTGCAGTTGGCCGTGTCGATATGGGGTACAAAGTGCGCTTCAGCCATGGGGTACAACTGTCAGAGCTGGCTGGTGACTTTCATGTTTCTGAGAGTTATTTCCCTGCCTCCTTTTGTGGGAAGATGTTCAGATCTGATCTAAAAGCCTGGCAAATATCATTTTTCTTTAGCATTTAGTATTTTGAGTGCTGAAAGAGGAACAAAGGTAGTATTCTTGTAATTTTTTACAGGGGTGCCAAATAGTGGCACTTCCAAGAAAGTGACGGCAGCCCTTTTCAGTCTTTGCCTTGCTCCTTCGAGTCGTCACCTGCTCTGCAGGCCCTCCACGTCCCCAGTCAACTGCTCAGTCTTTGTCTGCCTTCACCCCGGGTGGAATTGCTCTCCCTTGAACCTGAGGAATGAGAAACGTCCATGGTGGTCCAGGTGAGTTCTCACCAGGGCTTTGCACAACGCTTGCCTTTCCTATGGAAACATCTTTCCTGGCACGCGAGAAGGCATTTCCCTGTATCACATGGGTGGCTCATAGTCCCCTAGTGATCTCCTCATGCATACAGGAACACTGGCCTGCTCCCATGTTTCCAGACTGGAGCAGAGACTCATGGCGCTCCACCTGATGTTGGGTTACCTATTTCTACAGTGCAGTTCTTCACACATGGTTTCTTGGTGTAGGGGCTGTCTCTCCTGTCAGAGCTTCAGCTGGTATGGAGCATGGGGTCTGTAGAAAGAGATGACGAGGATACAGCATTTTCTGGTTCATGGGGTGCCACAACATTGAGAATATGATGTAGTCAGGGAAACCTGCAGTTCTTGAACAATGGTTTTCTGCAATCCCAATTGAGAAGTCCTGACCACGAAGTGCACCCTTTCATACATTTGATGACAGCAAAGCCTGCAGGGTGGAGCCTGAGAGATGTGTTAGGGAGGCTTTCACCCATCAGTAGCCTGCTGGAGTCCAGCTCCATGCAGTCATAGCCAGTAGATCCAGCCCTCCGCTGGCCAGGTGGGCAATGGACAGATGGTGTGGGTGGGCTGTCAGTGAGAAGCTGGTGGTGTCAGTGTAGCTCCTTTAGAAATGGATGGATGTCTGCCTCCTCGGGAAGGAAATAACCACAGCTGGCATGAAGTGAGCTTCCATTTTGGAAGTTTCCTTGGAGAAAGTGCCAGGCACTGAAAAAGCTGACTGGACTGTCTATGGGGATAAGCTTTACTCTCCAGGAGTGTGAAGACACGTTGCTGAGTTTTGAAATGAATTCTGCAGGTATTCAGGGGAGAGGAAGGTCATTGCTGATCATGCTGGTGTGGGTAAGGAGTTGGCTGGCCAGGTGGCTGCCCGACACCAAAAGGCAATTGCCTCTCTTTGAGAGTCCCTACGCGCCTGGAAGATAGCTGCCAAGAAGGACTGAGGGTTTTGCTTTTTTATATGCCCACCTGAAACCACCTGAGAATGTTGCTGTGGTGAAATGACTGATAACATTGTTCAGATACAAAGGAACGTCACTGTTTGTTTTTTTTTTTCAAATTGATTAAACCAACTATGAAAAGCAGTCTTCTAGCGCACACTTGGAAATTAGTTTGCAAAACCAGTGCAATGAGTACAGAAAGCTGCCAGCATCTGTCCATTCAGTTAAAGAATCTCAGCATTTTGATACCAGCTCAGTATGAAGAGGCAACTGGTCCTTGCATGTGCCCAAACATGAATCTGGTGGATCAGCAGAGAGAGTGAGGCTAGAGGGGAATTCCCTTGTCAGGAGTGTCCCCTGTGCAGAGGGCTTTAACAAGAAGAGAATAGGACCTTTAAGGAGCAAGGCTTTCAAACAACACGGCGTTAGTAAGCTAAAGCCTATGTTTTGATTTACAAACTGGTAGCCAGTGCATTTTCAGGCCACGCTTTCCTCCTTGCAAAGGGCCCCACGTGGCAAATGCGTGCTGACATAGCACATCCCGAAACAATTACCTCTAGCTGTAGTAATTGCATTCCCGAACTCTGGAGGATGCAGTCACATGAACTGGGCCCCACAATTTCAAAAGGTCGTTAAGGTCCCTGAATGCATCCAGAGGAGGGCACCAAAGCTGGGGAAGGGGCTGGAAGGCATGTCATCCGGGGAGCAGCTGAGGAGTTTGTCTAGTTTGGAGAGAAGGAGGCTGAGGGGCGACCTCATGGCTCTCTACAGCTTCCTGAGGAGGGGAAGTGGAGAGGGAAGTGCTGATCTCCTCTCCCTGGGATCCAGTGCCAGGACGTGTGGGAATGGCTCAAAGCTGCATCCCTCAGGGGAGGCTTGGACTTGACATGAGGAAATCTCTCTTTACCAAGAAGGTGCTCAACCCCTGGAACAGGCTTCCTATGCCCCATGGCCAGTCAGTGTTGAAGAGGCATTTGGACAACACCCGTATTAACATTCTTTTACGTTTGGTCAGGCTTGCAGTGGTCAGGCAGTTGGACTCAATCCTTGTTGTAGGTCCCTTGCCACTCAACTCTTCTATTCTATTTGATTCAAGATGATTTGCTTAGATTCAGATTCAATTCAGTTCAATTTGACTGTATTTATTTTGATTTGATTCTTCTTCCTCCCTCCCTCCTTCTTTCCCTACCAGCACATGCTGAGGAAATCTGTGATGACATTTACTCCCAGCCTTGCACTAGCAGAAGGCATTGAATGGGTAATCATGTCCCAGCCTAGGCACTGGCTCTGTCACTTTGTGGGAATGAGGCTTGTACCTTCTGATGGGGGTGAGAGCTGGGGATCATCGGAACATAACTTGACCACCTGAACAAATTTGCCAAAAGCATGGGGGCACTGCAGATTTTGAGAGCCTTCTGTGTTCATCCAGTTTAGCTAGGTTTCCACGGGATGGCAAAACCCCACATCTCTGACGCTAGCGAGGCTCAAAAACCAAGCCCTCAGTCTGAAGCAGGAAGTGCTCTGGAACTAAATGGTTGCAAACCTTTTTGATGTGAGCAATACCTGTTCTTTCCCCTGTGGATTTCTTTGTTGTTTTTCTTTTTCTCCTTGTACTCCTTTTTAGAAATGCCTGAGCTGTTTCCTTTGGAAAAAACATGCTAAAAGAAGAGTCAGAGAACAACAGTACTCCATCAGGGTGAAGGTCCATCTGGGCCAAAACTCGTTCTCCAGGGTGGCCAACCATAAATGCCTAAAGGAAAGGAGAGCATACGAGTGCTACAGGTCTACTTCTGCCAGGGTCCTGGGGGTGCTCAGGGGCCTCAATGGCCGGCACCAGCCTCCCCGGGGACCCCCGCCCACACCGTCTCCTGCCAAGGGCCCAGGGGACGTGGTGTCTCAGCTCCGCCTGGAGCCTTCAGTCCCTGCCTGAGCGATGTTGCAGGTGTGCAACACCTCGTCTGTTGGTCTGGACAACCAACCACCACCTCTGCCCCTCTCTCGCGGATGGGCCTGGGGCCTGCCCTGCAGGGAGCTGCTCTCCTGGATGGACCCCTCAGGCCTAGGTCACAGCTTGTCATGCAGAACCACATGCATAACATAGCATAACTATTCTATCCTATTCTGTTGTATTCCCTGTGCTCACCGTGAGTCAAATAGCAATGAGGCTGCTATTTGCCTGAAATGTCAGGGCGTTTTCAGCTCCAAAAACACATTCAAGGACACAAATCAGAAAGGTTATAAGTGGAAGCAGGATTTCATTTTTAGATTTTGTATCATTTTAAGTTATTTTTCTGAATCGATTTCAGAGCCAGTGCTCGCAAGCATTAACCGAACACGGCCGTGGAGCCGGGAGCAGGCTGATGCCTTCTTCAGTTTAGCTTGGAAAAAAGTCCTTTGCAGGATCCCTTGCAAAGGCAAGTGACAGAGCTGCAGAAAGTGGCAGCAGGAATACATGCCAAGCGGTCCCTGTTTCCTGGAGAGTGAGAACTTGGAGAATGAGGACCAGGCCCAACCACACACAAAAGAAGAAGAAGAAGCAGCAGCAGCAGCAGCAGCAGCAGCAGCAGCAGCAGCAGAAGTGTGTGGTATCGTGGGGCATTTTCCAAAGCAGGACAGACGCTGATGACAAGCATCCTTTTTGCCTTCCAAAACTTGCTCTGTTGTACTTCTTGGCCAGTGATGCATGAAAAGCACTCTCGTGCTTGTCCCACGCTTCTATTGCACACAGGGAGAGACGAAAAGTGGCAGCTCCGGATGGGGCAGCAAGCCTGGAGCCCTTCCAAGCGCTGGCTGTTTTGCACAAGCAAGAACCCCTGGGGAAATGGAGCCGAGGGAAGAGCAGAGCTCGCTCCCACTACAAACTTGCAATGGGAAAGAGAGCCCAGAAGAGCCAGGGCATAAGTAGCACCTTGGAGGTACAAGAGCAGCAGGCAAGAACCAGGCGAAAAGGGCCCAGAGGAGCCTTGAAAAGGGGCTGTGCTCAATGCTACGGAGGAAAAGAAGCAACCCCCGGGGGCCACACTGGGGGCCCACCCTGGGAGTCTAAAACAAGCCTTCCTCCCCCCGGATGCGGGGCACGAGGGCCACCTTCGTGGAGCAGGAGCAGCAGGCACCTGGCCAAAATGGCCCAACGGAGCCCTGGCAAGGGGCTGTGCTCAGTGCTGCAGAGGAAGGCAAAAAACCCCCAGGGACACTTGCTAGCCCACCGTGGAGGGAAAAAAGCCTTCCTCCCCCCAGCTGCAGGGCACGAGAGGCCGTCTTCGTGGTGCATGAGCAGCAGGCAGTAACCTAGCCAAAATGGGGCAGAGGAGCCCTGACAAGTGGTCATGCTCAGTGCTGCAGAGGAAGGCAAAAAACCCCCGGGGACCGGTGCCAATCTGCCCCGGGGCAAAATTCCTTCCTGACCCCAGAGCTGGCGATCGGCTATTCCCTGAGCCTGTGAGCAAGACCTGCCTCCTCGTCCCACAGGCTGGTCATGCCTCCCAAGAGATGCCCAAGCCTGTTCTCCCTCAACCTGGAGCCATCTCAGGGGCTTCCCAGAGTGGCCTGATGTCCCCAGCCTGATCAGCCCTGGCGGCAAGAATCCTTTCTGTGCCTGGCAGGACACCAGTGGGTCCTGCTCCAAAACACGGGGACCCCTGGCAACACCTGCGTGTCCCATCTCTTACGGCTGCTGCCACTGGCTCTGCAGGGGATGAGGAGAGCGAGCTCTGCAGTGCTCCTCAAGAAGGTGTTCCCTTGCTTTAGCCACAGATCTCCAGCTGAAAAGGCCAGATAGCCTCAGGTGCCTCCAGCTCTCGCTGGTTCTTCTCCTCTCCAGCAGCCTCGTCCAGCCTCCTCCGGTCTTGTTCCCGCAGCCCCCTCCAAGTAATTCTGCCGGCTTCTCAAGGACTTCCTCTCGGATGTCTTCAGGCTGCCCCCAGGCCAGCCCTGGCAGCGGGCACTGGACGGTGCTCCCTTTTATCCTGTCCCGGGGCATTGTGACTGCTGCGTTGCTGGGTGGTGGCCCTGTGACATGGGTGTGACCAGGCTCCGCCCCCCCACAGGCCCCGCGCCGCCCCCGCGCCGCCCCGTCCACCACCCATCTGCCCAGCATCCTTTGGAGGAAGGTCTTTGGGGTGCTGGCCCCGAGGCAGTCCCTGTGCCCGGGGGGCCCAGGGGGCCGTCCCTGCCCTTGGTGGCCACGCACTGGGCGCAGCTGCTGGCCGTCCCTGATGTGTCCTCTGCCACTTGGCTCCCAAGGACAAACCTGGCGCTGTTACTCTTCTCTCAGGCCATGGCAGAAACCAACCCTGCCGCCCAGAGACCACCCCTATTAGCTGTCCCCTCTCCCCCGTCTCTGCACCAGAGCTGGCGGCCATGAGGTCAGGCAGCGAGGAGGACAAGGGCCTTGATCTGGCTGGGCACAAACCCTTTTCCTGGGGTGCAAGTGGGCTGATTTCAGCAGCCACGGCCTGGAGGAAAGCCAAAGTGTAACCAGCGCCATAGGGTGGGCTGGGCGGTGCCAAGAGACCGCCATGGAAATAACACAGGCTTTGAAAAAGAAGGCAGCAGAGGTTACACTGGTCTGGTGGAAAGGCTGCTCATTTTCAGACCTAGAACGTTTGGATCCGTGCCCAAGACACAGCCAGGTCAGCAACGACTCTTCCAAACTGTAAAAATAGCCCATGGCTGCTCTCACCCTCACATCCCCTTTTCCCACTGAAACCAAGCTGTGCAGTTGGCCGTGTCGATATGGGGTACAAAGTGCGCTTCAGCCATGGGGTACAACTGTCAGAGCTGGCTGGTGACTTTCATGTTTCTGAGAGTTATTTCCCTGCCTCCTTTTGTGGGAAGATGTTCAGATCTGATCTAAAAGCCTGGCAAATATCATTTTTCTTTAGCATTTAGTATTTTGAGTGCTGAAAGAGGAACAAAGGTAGTATTCTTGTAATTTTTTACAGGGGTGCCAAATAGTGGCACTTCCAAGAAAGTGACGGCAGCCCTTTTCAGTCTTTGCCTTGCTCCTTCGAGTCGTCACCTGCTCTGCAGGCCCTCCACGTCCCCAGTCAACTGCTCAGTCTTTGTCTGCCTTCACCCCGGGTGGAATTGCTCTCCCTTGAACCTGAGGAATGAGAAACGTCCATGGTGGTCCAGGTGAGTTCTCACCAGGGCTTTGCACAACGCTTGCCTTTCCTATGGAAACATCTTTCCTGGCACGCGAGAAGGCATTTCCCTGTATCACATGGGTGGCTCATAGTCCCCTAGTGATCTCCTCATGCATACAGGAACACTGGCCTGCTCCCATGTTTCCAGACTGGAGCAGAGACTCATGGCGCTCCACCTGATGTTGGGTTACCTATTTCTACAGTGCAGTTCTTCACACATGGTTTCTTGGTGTAGGGGCTGTCTCTCCTGTCAGAGCTTCAGCTGGTATGGAGCATGGGGTCTGTAGAAAGAGATGACGAGGATACAGCATTTTCTGGTTCATGGGGTGCCACAACATTGAGAATATGATGTAGTCAGGGAAACCTGCAGTTCTCGAACAATGGTTTTCGGCAATCCCAATTGAGAAGTCCTGACCACGAAGTGCACCCTTTCATACATTTGATGACAGCAAAGCCTGAAGGGTGGAGCCTGAGAGATGTGTTAGGGAGGCTTTCACCCATCAGTAGCCTGCTGGAGTCCAGCTCCATGCAGTCATAGCCAGTAGATCCAGCCCTCCGCTGGCCAGGTGGGCAATGGACAGATGGTGTGGGTGGGCTGTCAGTGAGAAGCTGGTGGTGTCAGTGTAGCTCCTTTAGAAATGGATGGATGTCTGCCTCCTCGGGAAGGAAATAACCACAGCTGGCATGAAGTGAGCTTCCATTTTGGAAGTTTCCTTGGAGAAAGTGCCAGGCACTGAAAAAGCTGACTGGGCTGTCTATGGGGATAAGCTTTACTCTCCAGGAGTGTGAAGACACGTTGCTGAGTTTTGAAATGAATTCTGCAGGTATTCAGGGGAGAGGAAGGTCATTGCTGATCATGCTGGTGTGGGTAAGGAGTTGGCTGGCCAGGTGGCTGCCCGACACCAAAAGGCAATTGCCTCTCTTTGAGAGTCCCTACGCGCCTGGAAGATAGCTGCCAAGAAGGACTGAGGGTTTTGCTTTTTTATATGCCCACCTGAAACCACCTGAGAATGTTGCTGTGGTGAAATGACTGATAACATTGTTCAGATACAAAGGAACGTCACTGTTTGTTTTTTTTTTTCAAATTGATTAAACCAACTATGAAAAGCAGTCTTCTAGCGCACACTTGGAAATTAGTTTGCAAAACCAGTGCAATGAGTACAGAAAGCTGCCAGCATCTGTCCATTCAGTTAAAGAATCTCAGCATTTTGATACCAGCTCAGTATGAAGAGGCAACTGGTCCTTGCATGTGCCCAAACATGAATCTGGTGGATCAGCAGAGAGAGTGAGGCTAGAGGGGAATTCCCTTGTCAGGAGTGTCCCCTGTGCAGAGGGCTTTAACAAGAAGAGAATAGGACCTTTAAGGAGCAAGGCTTTCAAACAACACGGCGTTAGTAAGCTAAAGCCTATGTTTTGATTTACAAACTGGTAGCCAGTGCATTTTCAGGCCACGCTTTCCTCCTTGCAAAGGGCCCCACGTGGCAAATGCGTGCTGACATAGCACATCCCGAAACAATTACCTCTAGCTGTAGTAATTGCATTCCCGAACTCTGGAGGATGCAGTCACATGAACTGGGCCCCACAATTTCAAAAGGTCGTTAAGGTCCCTGAATGCATCCAGAGGAGGGCACCAAAGCTGGGGAAGGGGCTGGAAGGCATGTCCTCTGGGGAGCAGCTGAGGAGTTTGTCTAGTTTGGAGAGAAGGAGGCTGAGGGGCGACCTCATGGCTCTCTACAGCTTCCTGAGGAGGGGAAGTGGAGAGGGAGGTGCTGATCTCCTCTCCCTGGGATCCAGTGCCAGGACGTGTGGGAATGGCTCAAAGCTGCATCCCTCAGGGGAGGCTTGGACTTGACATGAGGAAATCTCTCTTTACCAAGAAGGTGCTCAACCCCTGGAACAGGCTTCCTATGCCCCATGGCCAGTCAGTGTTGAAGAGGCATTTGGACAACACCCGTATTAACATACTCTTACGTTTGGTCAGGCTTGCAGTGGTCAGGCAGTTGGACTCAATCCTTGTTGTAGGTCCCTTGCCACTCAACTCTTCTATTCTATTTGATTCAAGATGATTTGCTTAGATTCAGATTCAATTCAGTTCAATTTGACTGTATTTATTTTGATTTGATTCTTCTTCCTCCCTCCCTCCTTCTTTCCCTACCAGCACATGCTGAGGAAATCTGTGATGACATTTACTCCCAGCCTTGCACTAGCAGAAGGCATTGAATGGGTAGTCATGTCCCAGCCTAGGCACTGGCTCTGTCACTTTGTGGGAATGAGGCTTGTACCTTCTGATGGGGGTGAGAGCTGGGGATCATCGGAACATAACTTGACCACCTGAACAAATTTGCCAAAAGCATGGGGGCACTGCAGATTTTGAGAGCCTTCTGTGTTCATCCAGTTTAGCTAGGTTTCCACGGGATGGCAAAACCCCACATCTCTGACGCTAGCGAGGCTCAAAAACCAAGCCCTCAGTCTGAAGCAGGAAGTGCTCTGGAACTAAATGGTTGCAAACCTTTTTGATGTGAGCAATACCTGTTCTTTCCCCTGTGGATTTCTTTGTTGTTTTTCTTTTTCTCCTTGTACTCCTTTTTAGAAATGCCTGAGCTGTTTCCTTTGGAAAAAACATGCTAAAAGAAGAGTCAGAGAACAACAGTACTCCATCAGGGTGAAGGTCCATCTGGGCCAAAACTCGTTCTCCAGGGTGGCCAACCATAAATGCCTAAAGGAAAGGAGAGCATACGAGTGCTACAGGTCTACTTCTGCCAGGGTCCTGGGGGTGCTCAGGGGCCTCAATGGCCGGCACCAGCCTCCCCGGGGACCCCCGGCCACACCGTCTCCTGCCAAGGGCCCAGGGGACGTGGTGTCTCAGCTCCGCCTGGAGCCTTCAGTCCCTGCCTGAGCGATGTTGCAGGTGTGCAACACCTCGTCTGTTGGTCTGGACAACCAACCACCACCTCTGCCCCTCTCTCGCGGATGGGCCTGGGGCCTGCCCTGCAGGGAGCTGCTCTCCTGGATGGACCCCTCAGGCCTAGGTCACAGCTTGTCATGCAGAACCCCATGCATAACATAGCATAACTATTCTATCCTATTCTGTTGTATTCCCTGTGCTCACCGTGAGTCAAATAGCAATGAGGCTGCTATTTGCCTGAAATGTCAGGG